>NC_137018.1:53627276-53787276 GCF_032717465.1 Coenobita brevimanus | reverse complement strand
GAGGTGGCCAGGGCCTTACTAGAGGCAGGGGCAAACCCAAGCTTGGCTGACAATGATGGCACCACAGCCCTCCACCAGCAAGCAATCAGCAACAGGATGGCCGTGGCTAAAGTGTTGCTGTGGCATGGAGCCCCACTTGAAGCTCAGGATGCTCAGGGCAACACTCCTTTGCATATGTCAGTGCGTGCTCGAAGCCATGACGTGACAAGGTTACTGTTGGGAGCTGGAGCTGACCCCACTACCACCAACCTTGTGGGTGCATCGCTCCTACACGAAGCTTTACTGCCTTGGGATTACTACGCAACTCATAATATCTTCCCTGCCCTCAATACGCCACTTCTCAGAGCAGAATTCGTGCATTATGTTGACAGCGGTGCCACTCAAACGGAGAGGATACTGAGCCGACTGATTGAGGGCGGTGCGGATTCTGAGCTGGCAGGTGAGGGTGGTGTGACACCCCTCATGCTGGCAGCAGCGGCGGGACAGGAGAAGCTTCTGAGGATATTGCTGGAGGCTGGGGCACCGGTAGACGCTGCAGATGCTGAGGGACGCACAGCTCTGGCTTATGCGTGCAGGTGGGGGCAGGAGGATATTGTGGAGGTGCTGCTGGCTCACCACGTCCCCGTCAACACTCTCGACACAAACAACAACTTGCCCATTTTCTACGCTGGACAACACCCGCCCATCGTCCTTGCCCTCATAGTACAATTCGCCTTTTTTATGTGCTCCTTCAACCCAGTGTGACCTTCGCCTTGTCTACTTTGTTAAATGTAACTCAGGAAAACAAAATCAACACGGCATGGCTCCACTACCGAGATTACTGACCGTGGGTTTCAGCACATGGAGCCACGGTCGTGTTCAGAAGAGGCAAATCTGCCACTGAACTCACGAGCATCTGGTACTGGCGAGGAATGTCTTCTTGTTGTGGCACTGTTATAACCGCGCAGCTTCTTTACCCGGTTGTAACATGATTCTTCAAATCCCTCCCTATCCCCCAAGAGGAGGACTGTATAGAACAGGACAACATCAGCTGCAGTCCACCGAATTCACGTCCAGATGAACTGAACGCCTGCCTACAGTGCGTAATATAAAAACTTTCATCTCTGCCGTAGCAACGATATTGTTTAGTGGAATCCCTGAAGGTCAGTGAACATGTAACCCAGGGTAACTTTTTACCTTTACCATCAAATGGATTCCGATTTTTTTTTGTCACGGCTTTTATGTTGGTCTAGAACAACCCCGAAATAACCGATTAGATTAAGGCCAGAAAATAAAGCAATAACTAATTCATTTGTATCGGTATCAATTTATATAAAAACCACAGCAAGACTAGGCCATTTTCACTGAGGAAGAATTAACCTTCCCCAACGATGACAAAGGCCTTGTGTGTGTGTGTGTGTGTGTGTGATTAGGTTTGAGGAAAAAACAACTGATCTACTATCCATGTCTGTTTTGGGCTTCTTTATACATTACACGCATATGATCAGCCTCTATTCATTCCTAAAGAGGATCCAAGTCGGGCTAAAAGTGTTCTATTCCTCTGCACATTCTCTAACATCCCGTCTCTCCCCACTCTTTCTTTAACATATCTTCTCTCCCCACTCATTCCTTTACACCCCCTCTTTTCTCCCTACTCACCCCAATCTCTGATACTCCTTCTTCTCCCCCCACAGATTCTTCAGCACCTGCGACGCGAGCCACTGAGACACTAAGGATATTATGCAGGTGAAACTGAAGAGGTGTTAAGGGGGACTCTCGACTTCTTCAGTACCTCTGCGTCCGCAGCGAGGTTCGAAGCAGGTATTGTCTCGGTGTCGTCTGCTCGAACACTTAACTCGTCCAACGCGGCCTCCTGAGCTTTCTTTTCCCAGGATGATTGCACTTACTTTACAAACAGATAATTTTAACCTAACGTAACCTAACCCTAACAGATCAACCCTAATTAACCTAGGTCTTCCTGCCAAAAGAAATGAAATACTCCGGTACTCTTCCGAAAAAATCCTAACTTAACGTGACCAAATCCTAGCAGACTAACCTTTATTAACCTAGATCTACTTAAACAAAAAAATGTCAGGTACTATTCTGAAATTTGCGTCCAGGTCATGAATGCCTTTTAATTTCTTGGGTTTCAAACTAATGAAATTTAACTTGAACCCATTTGAACATTCGTTTGTAGTGTCGTAAGATCACGCTAGGTTCTGACATAAACAATACCAAAATTATATTATACTGACTTACTGTGAGACTATATTCACTTTGCTGATAGTAACGTCTGTCTTCTTATTTCTAAATCCTGGCCAATCTATCTATCTCTGTAACCATATATGTCTATCTGTGCCTGTAATTTACATACATACATACATACTGTACATATAGAGAGAAAGACAGGCAGAATCAGACAGATAGACAGATAGATAGGCAGAATGATACAGGTAGATATTTAGATACATTATAGATAGATAGGTAGATAAATGGATGGTCATATAAATAGATAGATATATAGATAGGTAGACAGATAGATGGGTACAGATAGAAATGCAAGCCTGTTTTCCATTCTAAGTGCATCTGACCAGGTACACGTATTATTATTTAAACTAAAATTTTTTTCGACAGGTGAGACTGTGAGACGCGACCAAGGATGGGAAGGAGGGAAGGAATTTCTTGAGGGAGAGAAACAATCCTTCTTGCTCGCCTCTCTTCGCCTTAACGCCTTCATCAGCATCGGATTCTTTATTAAGCAAGGACAGAGCTTACCTTTGTGGTGTTATAAGGGTTTGCGTAATTAAATATTCTCAGGTAGTTTCTTTTTCTTTTTGCATCCTCTTCTATATTCTGCTCACTCACACACACACACACACACACACACACACACACACACACACACACACACACACACACACACACACATACAGAGAGAGAGAGAGAGAGAGAGAGAGAGAGAGAGAGAGAGAGATTGTTTGTGTTCATGGTTCATATAAAAACAAAATAGCATCACATTATTTTATTTGCACATAGTAGACATATACAGCAAAGGATCTAAGAAATATCAAAATATAAACTCAACGAATAAGTGAAAAAATGGCGTTAGTACTATTTTTTTTTTTTTTGCATTTTTTCATATTTAAAAGAATTTTTTACACCCCAAGCCTATTATTTTGAAATTTAATTAGTAACCAGTTAGGTACAAACTCTGCTTTACTCCTCCTTCCTCCCATAAAGTCCTTTACTTTATTCTTGCTGCCTCTGGACGATTTATTTCTGCTTAGGAAGGAGGTCTCGTAAAGAAAGGGTTAATGTAGTAGTAGTAGTAGTAGTAGTAGTAGTAGTAGTAGTCGTAGTAGCAGCAGTAGTAGTAGCCTAGGTTCCTCTGTAACGTAAACATAGTGGATTGCATGCAGAACTTGTCTTTCTCCGGCAGTGGGCTAAAATTATTTCTCACTTCCACCTCAAAAAATATCTCTCGGACCTAGTAAAAATCTGTGAGTAGCAAGAAGAAAGTGAAAAGGGGAAAAAGTGCTATGTGATGATTTCTGTGTCTTGACATATAAGCAAAAAGGTAGCATAATTTTGAAACATGTCTTTGAGGACTGTTCTTATGTACTAGGTTTTAATTTGAATACGAAATATAACTTTCAAATTCTTTTTCTCTCTACATTCTAGATCTGGATATTGGCGCTGCTATAATGTTTCAACTAATCTGACTGAAAGTGGTCATCTCTCCATCCTGAATACTGAACAGCACATATAGATTTATCACTAGAACATGCTGCTAGTGAGGAAGTGCTAGGGATAGAATATAGAGCCGGAGCATTCTCTTTTTCTGCCACTAAACCACGTGAAATAAACTAGAAATGGATGAAAATTAACGCCAAGTTGAGGTGAAAGAAATATGTATGACTCTTGGCTCTTTATGTCACCAACTGTACGAGATTGGTCGAGCCTAGAAGGGTGTCAGGAACTCCCAGCCTCAAGATCATATCATCCGTAAATTACAATATTTACATTTACTGTTAATATTATTGCTAAGAGAGTAAAGATAACAGTACAAGGTGATAATACTGCTGATAACAATCCTTTCAGTGCGTTTTTTATTTTACTCTTGCTACTGCCAGACGATTTTAGTTAACTTAGGAAATTTACAATGTGGAGGGATTAGATACAGACTTCATTATCCCCTTCAGTACTAGAGACCTAAGTTTAAAGAGTCTGGTGTTAGAAAAAGTACATTATTTAATTCGTCATCGGACTGAAGGAATAGTAATAGCAAAATAACCACTTTAATGTGCTATATTCTTTTTGGAATTATATAACGATTAACAAAATTTATAACCCTGAGTAAGAGAAAGTAAGTATAGAGATTTCCTCTTGCTAATTCCACACGATTTTATGAAGGTTGGTGAGGACTACAGATAACGTTTTAAATAATTCCTTTAATATTAACTGAGTGGAGAGAATTGTTGAATAAAATCGTCTGGTGGTAGCCAAAATAAAATGAAAAATACCTCCCTGGGATGAAATGGCTTAACTTACGATGGTCTTTCTCACCTATAATATTCCCGTACACAGCCACAGCCATCGCCATAACAATGAATCAGAATCAAAACCTTATGATCATTATTGACAAGGGTTATAAACAGAACCAGAATCAGAATCTTACGTCCCTTGCTCACAGTGGATCTTGTACTCTACCAGAAACCCAGATACAAGTCACAAAGAGAAGCAGAGATTTAAGAGTACAATATATTTACAATGGAAATTCTTGGTTCCAAAATTTACCCTCCACCACATCCACAGGTCCCACCACCACCACCACAACAACGACCCCCCCCCACCACCACCACAGTCATCCCCCCCTTCCCCACCACCACCAACATAGTCTCCCCCCCCCCCTTCACCACCACAGTCTTGTTCATCCCTCCAGCTTCCCTTCGCACCACCACCACCACCATCACCACAGACCTCCCTCCCTCTCCCCCCCAATCACCAACACATCACTTGGGCTTCACCTCCTGTGGCCCCGTCCCCCATCTGAGGGCCTTGAGTCGCTCCAGCTCCTTCGTGGCCTCCGTCAGCTCCTCAGACATCTCCTGCACCTCCCTACTCAGTGTCGCTACTTCCTGTTCCCGAAACTCTAGCTGGTTCCCGGCCACCTCCTGGATGAATTAAGGACAGTATGAATCTTTTCTCCCTACGTGTCAAGTGGGGTTGGTGGAGGATTAGTGCCCCTCCCTGTAAAACAATTAACTCTGAGCCCTTGGCCACCCCGTTTGGGATACATGGCGTCTGGCAATGAATGAATGAATCTTCTGACTGAGGTGAGTTTTTGTGGGATGAATAAAATCGTCCGTAGAGTGGGTTGGGTTAGGTTAGGTGAGAGCATGTTATGTTAGCTTAGGTTAGGTCATGTTTGGTCAGGCTGGGTTAGGTTAGGTTAGGTCAGATCAGGTCAGGTGAGGTGAAATAAATTACAAAGTGCTTTAGTCTCGTCCAAATGTTTTAAAACCCTTCAAACCCATTATACAATTTTAGTTCATTCTTTTCACTCTCAGACGATTTTATGCAACTGAGAGAGAGAGAGAGAGAGGTCAGGTTATGAAGTGGTAAATGGAGACTATATCCGAACCTGTCACTACAAATGGTCTCTTCAAAGCATACCAAAGTCATCAGGAGGCAAAAAAAAAAAAAGAAAAGCAAAAGTAAAGAAAACGGGAAATACGTCGTCAAAGTGAGAGGGGTAACTACTTCAATTTAAACACGATCCAAAAGTCCTCACCACTAGGAAGGGGAGACATAGGACTTCAGATGCTGTAGGACGCTTGGCATGGTTCCTCTCCAGCAGCGACACAACCAGGTTCTTGTACTCACGCCCGAAGTCCCCTGGCACCTTTACCTGTTGGACCAGCGCACCTTTAATTAGCGGTCTCACCTGTATATAAAAACATGCACACTTGTAGTTCAGTAATTATCTCTCTCTCTCTCTCTCTCTCTCACACACACACACACACACACACACACACAGACACACACACACACAGACACACACACACACACACACACACACACACACACACACACACACACACACACACACAAGGCTGGGAGTGAGATACCAAAATAACGAGCTGATTTACAGTACTACTGTCTGTGCTTGTTAGGCTAAGTAACGATACACATATTTTTCGTTAGTACTTCAGGTGTTACGTGAGACAGTCAGTGATGAAAATTAAGATGCCAGTATCACAAGGAACATTTTGATATTTCAGTGCTGCTCTTGGTGCTACGTGAGATATAAGGTGATAAAATGACATTAAAATCTATCTATCCATCTATCTATCTGTCTCTCTATCTATCAGTCTGTCTATCTTCCTACCTACCTACCTACCTATCTGTCTATATCTATCTATCCCTCTCTCTACATTGATATCACTAATACTTAAGTTATTATGTAAATCAGTGCTGGTCATGAGGAGTACCTGTCTATCTGTCTATCTACCTCTCTCTCTCTCTCTCTCTCTCTCTCTCTCTCTCTCTCTCTCCACTGATATCACTAGTACTTATGGTTTTATGTAAATCACTATTCGTCAAGAGGATGGCATGATCTGACCTGAGTGAAGGGGAAGCCACGTTCAAGGGCAGCCAGCTCGTAAAGACAGCATCCCAGTGACCACATGTCCGCCTTGGCATCGTAGGGCACGCCTTGAAGCACCTCGGGGCTCTAGGCAGGGTGAAAACAGCAAAGGAGGTAGAAAAGAGCTTGTTACAGATGATGATGATGATGATGATGATGATTAATGATTGGGGAGGAGCCACCAAAAGACTAAAATGGGTACCCGTTGCAGGTGATGATGATGATGATGATGATGTTGATGATGATGATGATGATTTAAACTCTGATACCCAACACCAAAAAGAAGAAAAATCAGTACCCATTAGATATGAGTAGGATTTATTTAGATACACTTATCAAGATGAAATTCAGAGGCCAACACAGATCTAAGTATGATGTATGAGTAATCGGGTAGAATAGCCAAAGGAAATCTACCGAGAGTTACAAAGCTAAGTACCAATTTGCCTTATCTAGAATCGGGCAACAACCAGCAAATGAAGAAGAAGAAAATAAGCAGCCATTACAGAGCCAAGTATGATTTATTAAAGAGTCACACATAAAGTCAAAATTCAGGCAACAATTCCCCCACAAAAATAAATAAAATAAGCGTCGATTACCGAGCTACGTTTGCTTCATGTACTGCTATCGAGGTGAGGATCGTAAACCAAGAGGTGGTTCTGTTCGTACATATAGTTTCTGAGAGGAACGACTCACTAATTAAGCTTAATCGTTACCATAACACCTGTGGACTGAAAGGTGTGCACCGCAACTCGTCAGTGTTCAAAGTTCACCACACCTATCTTATCTTTCCTTAATTCCCTGTCTTGATCTTTCTCAATTCTCTTTCTTAATTCTTCCCCCTATTCCTTTTCCTGATCCTTCATACTTCCCTTTCTTGATTCCTCTCTTAATCCTGCCCCAGTCTCCTTTTCCTGATCGTTTCTCAATTCTCTTTCTTTCTGCCGCACCCACAAGAACTGCCAAATCCAGTGCGTGTTCCTGTGTCCCTAATCCACTGAGTCACTGTACCTTTTTGAAGGATGGGGTCCAGGCCCTATGGGAGGGGGGAGTATTGGTGGTGTCTGGTGTGCGTCTTGGTTGTGGCTGGGTGTGCATCTTAGGTGTGTCATAAGAGTGTGCCCAAAGACAGAGGACATCTTTTGGGGTGTGCTGGGGTGGTGGATAAGGCTGGGGTCTGTGCCACTGTTGAAGGTGTCCCTTGTTTTGTTAACCTCATCACTACGATTTTAATGAATTTCTGAGACCCTGTAACAGCGAAGCGGTTAGAGAGATTCTCGTTTTAAAAATTTTTCAGGAGCTGTATAAAGGAGGAAGGTTATAGTAAAAAAAAAAAAAAAAGATGCAAGCTATTTCGATATTAAAAGGACCAGAATAACATAGAACTGAATGTTAAGCTGTAAAATACTCAAAACAAATCGCTATGGGAAAGATACTACGAAGCTTCCCATGCCACCCAGAATACCAGCACTAGAATATGAAGGTGAAAAGCATGCGGAATAAATCGCAAAGGCAAATGCGCTACGAAGCCTCCCATGTTACCTAGGGCACCAGACTCACCATGTAGGCCGGGGTGCCAAGGGTGGTGGCTGCCATGACACTTGTCTCGCCCAGGACCCGCACCAGGCCGAAGTCTCCCAGCTTGATGTGGCCCGCGTCGGTGAGGAATATGTTGTGAGGCTTGATGTCCCGGTGGAGCAATTTACGCCCGTGGAGGTACTGTGTGAAGGGGAAACATGGATCAGTAGCAGTTTCAGTAATATAGTGAAGCCGAGATACGGTACGTTCTCGCTTCAAGTAACTTTCTTTTTAATTCCTTCAATTCATTGATGATATAAGACACAGCAACAAGAGTTGTCTGTAGATTATTCACAGAACAATACTACTACTACTACTACTACTAACAAAAACAACATCAATAATAATAATAATAATAATAATAATAATAATAATAATAATAATAATAATAATAATAATGATAATAATAATAAACAATTCCATCATTAATAAAACTATAAGAGTGCTTACCCTAAGAGCAAGACAGAGCCTGAGGACCCAATTGTACACCTGTCTCTCTTGGAAGGCGCCTCCCCTCTCCTTCTGCTCCTTGATACGCCCCGCCAGGTCACCCCCGCTGCAGTATTCCATGTGGATGTGCAGGTAACGCCCCTGGAACCCTCCGCCCTAGACACACACAAGACGACCTTACTGGCGGGTTGGCAGGCTCACTTTTTGGCATGAATCTTATTTTCTCATGTCCCCTTTTTAGCACTAATTTTTTTCCCCATAGCTAAATAAAATCTTCTGTTATCGTTCCTGCAACAATCGATATAACTGGGCCGTGAAGATGCCTGGCCAGACAAACGTCCCTCAACGCCCTTCATATCCCCGCAAAACAAAGGAAGTGGTCTGCAGTCTACTGGGTTCGCATTTAGATGAGCCTGTGGTCGCAACTACTACTACTACTACTGAAGTTTCCTAGTTGAAATTTACCTTGTAGGCGACGATGTAGGGGTGGGCGAGGGTCTTAAGGATTTTGAACTCTCTATGGGCGTACTCCTGCTGCTTCCTCGTCAACTCCGTCAGGTTAATCTGTCGGAGGAGGTCACTTGAAACCAGTACACTAAGAAACAGGACACACACAGCACTGCTTAAGAGACGTGACATGAACCTAAAACTAACGCTTTCAATGGAAGTGTGAGAATATTAATGAGGAAAGAAGAAAACATGAGCTTCTTGCACTTACTGATCACTGAGAAAATTAAAGTATGTCCTCGTTATATGTTGCTTTTTTATTTCATTTTCACATCGTTTGGGGCACAGAGTGAGTGAGTGAGTGTGTGAGTGAGCAAGATTGTGAGTGAGCGAGTGAGTGAGTGGGTGAGTGGCTGTGCTGGGCCTCACCTTCTTAACCACTACCTGCTTGCTGCCGCTCCTCACCAGGTACACATCACCAAAACTTCCTTCACCCAGCTTCCTCTTCTCAGTCATATTTTCAAGTCGCATCTGGATCACAAAATACACTTTAATGTTGACTCCGATTCTGCCATACCAGTCTCAGTAATAACCAAGTCTCGTTGATGCCCATTTCAGTTTAAAAAATGGAGCTTCGATGTTAAAATATTCTGTGAACTTAAGCAGATATTATAAGAAGGGCAAATGGACTTGGACTTGAAATATTTATACGCCTCATGCGCTGCAGTCATACCCATATATTAAAAAATGTAAAGTATAAGGTATTTTCTTTAGTCCTCCAACTATATGACAATCATAAGTTATTTTGCACATGACTTGGCACTGAAATACCGTATGTTGTGCGCATGGGACAATTACAAACAAATACAAGTGGTAGCACCCTCCTAAAATGAAGAATTAACAACGAATCAAGACTGCACCTCGTCCTCCTTCTCCTTCAGGAAGTTAGCGATGGTCTTGTTGCCTGCCTGCCGGGCGAGGTCCCTGGGTGTGTTGCCTCTTTTATCCTTCGCCCCCAGGAAAGCGCCCTTCTCCACCAGCCACTGCACCGCCTCCATGTTGTCGTGGTCTGCCGCCAGGTGGAGAGGCGTAGCCCCATTTTCAGCCCGCGATTTAATGCTGAAGCCCTCATCCCACAGCACCTCCAGTACCCCGACGTGGCCACCCACTGCAGCCCAGTGCACCGGCGCCAGACCTGCACAGGGTCGGGTAATCCTTGACATTCAACCCAGTATCATCTCCCTTTGAGATTCAAAGACCTATTAAACTTGCAGGCCCAGTCTAGTTGGAGCGTCTTAACTAATTAGACTGTCAGGCGTCATTTGGTTATATGGTTGCTACCGGGATTAGTAAATGGTTTGTTGGAATACAGGAAACCATCTGGCTCGTCATTCAGTATGGTCACTTGAGGGTAGCACTATATCGTGAGTGGATGGTAGTTGCCTCCATCAGATAAATAAATTATGTAAAAAGTACAGCACATCAAGTTTAATGTGATGAGAATCAGTTTTTAGCTTATGAACTTACAGAACAACTAGCTCAGATAATACCAGTACAGGAACTCCCGACAGGATTGCCTACTTCGTACGTGTGTGTGTGTGTGTGTGTGTGTGTGCGTGTGTGTGTGTGTATTTATGTACTGACCGTGTGCCATGGCCTTCCTGTTGGGGTTGTGCTGCAACAGAAGCCTCACGACCTGGTCGTGGCCGCTCCAGGCAGCCAGGTGTAGCGGGCGAAGACCTGCACAACAGCAATTAACAGCGCGTCAGGAAAGGAGAGGGATGTGTCTCTTGGGCAAATATAATGACTTGTCTGTCGTCATGCTAAACTTATTGCTTGGCTTATTGTTCTCTGAAGTATATAGAACACAAATAAAGTAACGACTTTGTATGCATTCCTTGTCTTTTATATTCTCCACACTTTTATCAACACAAGGTCAGTTTTACAATGTACCTATGTACTCAATATGCACTGTTTAGAGTAAATATTATATATATATATATATATATATATATATATATATATATATATATATATATATATATATATATATATATATATATATATGTACAGTATAGTTGCTGCACTGTTTTTAAAATGACAATGCAATAAACTAATCATGAATATTCTACTGCGTTTATAAAACTGTGATCTGAAGTTCTTTCAGAAGTGTGTTTGATATTCAGCCGTAACATAATTAGTTGCGGTGATATTAGTGTTGTACGACAATTGTCCTTAGCTAACAGTCTGTAATCTCACGCTAAATCGATTCTGAAAAGCGATTGTTGTGGTCTACAGTTTTGGTTAATAATTAGTACTGTTCTGAGATAATGTGGCAAAATTCCAACGCATCTGAATTTTGATGAGTAGCTTTGCAAGATCTAATAAATGTCTGACAAAACTTTGAGAAGGCGAAAAGGAACTGAGTACCTCTCTCGCCCTCCCTGGTGCTGCGCGTCTCTGTGCTGACTCCCTCACTCAGCAGTCTGGCCACCTCTTCCATCTGTCCCGCACACACAGCCTCAATCAGCTCCTGCAAAGAGGGTGGGGAGACACCTGAACCACCCCCATGCATGATTGTTTGATGGAATAAATATCACAAGTAAAAGATTATGTCCGGAAGCACAAGCTTTTCCAACTTCATACTTTCGCCTACTGGTTAATATTCATAGACTGAGTGAGGCTCAGTACATAACTCTGTCCATGAATTATTCTTTTAATATGATGTACCAGAGAGAAAAGTGACGAACATGTCCAAAGTGGGAGGCATGCAGTGCAATGGTAGTCTAACATTTGTCCTCATCTATACTCATTGGACAATATGAAGAGGAGCCTCTCATACAATACACATCTCATTGGTCCTATGATCACCACTAATCTCCAAAATCGTCTCTCGTTAAGTACTTAAATATCGACAAGACAGAATTCTTCTCGGTGGTACGCACCTCCTCTGCTGGATCGTTGGTTGTCTGGTAATTGTCACTGCCGCCGCTGCTGCTGCTGCCCCCGCCCTCAAATCGGTCCGGAACAGCGAGCAGACGATGCAAGAGGCCAGCATCTTCATCTTCCTCCTTGTTGTCACCACCACTGTCACCACCTCCAGCTCTGCCACCGCCTCTATCATCGCCACGTCCCATAGCCATTCCTGCATCGCCTTCGACCTTCTTTGTCGTGACGTGTTTTGACTTCGCTCCGTCTGGTTCCTCTAACACTAACTTTTTAGATTTAGTTTCCCTTGGTGGTCCGCTCGGCTTTGTTTCTTTAGGTGGTCCTGGTGGAGTAATTTTATGTGCTTCTGTTGGGACTGGTGTTAGTTTTTGTTTGGGAGTTTCATGTCGAATATCCACTACGTCAGTTGGATCAGTTTCCCTATATACAGTTTGCCCAGTTGTGGGTCGCGTTGGTGATTTGTTGGCAGGTGATGGGACTCTCCTGGGAATGGGAGGCCTGTTTTCCACTTGCTCGACTTGCTTATTGGTAATCGGAGTGATATCTTTGTCTTCTGTGTGCGGTACGAGTCTCCTAGGGATGGGTGGCTTGAAATTGGGAACTGGAACTGGTCTTTTCTTTGTCTGTGGCTGGGACTGCCTGGGAAGAGGACGTGGAGGCTTTGTAGGTTCAGCTGCAGGAGCTGCTGCCTCTCTTCCTCCCCCCTCCTGCTAGATTACAAAATATATTAGTAACTGTTCCATTAAAGGTTTTAAAAGCAAATCATATCAGTCTAGCATATGTAGATGTAATTAGGACATTCTTAACCAACAGCACCTGTTTCATACCGCGTGTTGAACAAGCAGTTGCAATAGAGTCGTGTAGTTCTTCCTCCTGGCACAGTCCTCAGGCGTCAGGAGGTCATAGTTCTTGGCGGTGACGTCGGCACCCTGACCCAGCAGCCAGCGCACCGCCCCCACACAGTTGTGCTCGGCCGCCAGGTGCATTGGGGTGGCTCCATCCCTAGCCACGGCGTTCACATCACACCCGTGTCGACCCAGCACCTCCAGCACCACGACATGGTCCTGTGCTGCTGCCAAGTGAACCGCCTGAAGCCCTGCCGGTGGACTTTGACTTACACCTCCATACAGTACACAAGATAAAATATAAAATCAAGTCCTGAGCTTCAAAGGCTTTAAACATTCCTTCTGACTCTACAATGGCTGGCATTTTGAAGTCCCTGTATAGGAAACACCTGAACTCGACTGTACCTTTATTGTACGGCTCTCTGCAGTCAGCCCCTCTCTGGATCAGCTCCTCTACCACCTCAGCGTGTCCATTCTTGGCCGCCAGGTGAAGTGGCTGCATCCCTGTTGTAAATACACATCACCTCAGTGTTTGTTACTCCCTCTTTAATACTTTCAGTCCAAATACTGAAATACTCAAAGTGGTCTCCTTCAACCTTTAAATATACCTATACCCAGTGAGGCAAACAGAGCACCATATCTACGAGGATGGCTGCAAACTCCTTAATAACGTTGTTTTTTAGCTTATCGTGTGAACTAGGCTTGTTTTTCAATAACTGTCTCTTAACTTGGCCTCACAGAAAAAGGCTGATGAAGTTAAATCAAGATAATTAAGAATACGCAATCAGTTACTAAGAAAATTAACTGATTAGTGTAGTAGCTCCCTCAGGCACACTTGCTGGAATGGGACATTGCATTTCCCAGGGATGTCTGCTTAAAAGGAAATGATGGGAAGTGTCTAAGGTACAGCATCGGCATTACGTAACCTGAAGTGTGTAAGTATGGAGTTTCATCTAAATCCATTCAGTAGTAACAGAGATATTGGCATTATTCTGAAGCCTTACTCAAGGCGTCAGTTTACTACGATACTTTCTTGCTCTTTCCCCATGAAGGAGAGAAATTTACTAGTGTAACTGTGGAAACGTTTACAGTAGGCTATTAGTGATGTGGAAACGTTTACAGTAGGCTATTAGTGATGTGGAAACGTTTACAGTAGGCTATTAGTGATGTGGAAACGTTTACAGTAGGCTATTAGTGATGTGGAAACTTTTACAGTAGGCTATTAGTGACGTTGTGGGAACGTTTGTAGTAGGTTATTAGTGAAGCTGGGGAAACTTTTGCAGTAGGTAATTTGTGAGGCTGTGGAAACGTTTGAAACTAGTTATTAAAGCTGTAGAAACGTTTGCAACTTGTTATTAATGACGATGTGGACACGTTTGGGTTCGAGAAAGTGTGGAAGCATTTGCAGCAGGTAATTAGCCGTTTGGAAACCTTTGAAGCAGAATACTGGCTGGAAACGTTTGTGCCGATGAAGAGAGAGAGAGAGAGAGAGAGAGAGAGAGAGAGAGAGAGAGAGAGAGAGAGAGAGAGAGAGAGACCTTTATCCAGCAGGCTCCTGAGGGCGGTGTTGGCGTGGTGCTGACACAGAAGCCTGACCATCTCCAGGTTGCCATTGAGGGCGGCGGTGTGCAGGGGGGTTCTTAGGCCCTTGCTGGTGCCGTCCACCTTGGCCCCGGCAGCCAGAGCAGCACGTACGCCATTCACGTTGCCGATCACCAAGCAGTGGTTCTGATTAAATACGAAGCACTTATTGAGTGTACAAATAATGATACTACTACTACTACTCATGATAATAATAACAGTAGTAGTAGTAGCAGTAGTAGTAACATTCTTCAGGACACAAACTCTTGCTGTGTCACCCCTAAAACTGATAATGGCGGCGAGGTAGAGTCAGTGAAAGCAGCTTGGCACCGCTGATGTCACTGCTGCACTCATTTCTTACTACCTTGGCCCAAAATTGCCACCTCTCAATTATGAATGCCTAGTTATTGCTATCCATGAACACTAGAATATGATGCTAGTCACGAAGAAGTGCTATGGAAACGATGTAGAGCCACAGCATTGTTCTATTTTCCTGAGTTTCATGAAATTAGTTACGAAAGTACGAAAATTGGGCCAAGTTGAGGTGAAAGCACTATAGTTTAATTTGGGTAATAAGATTAAATGTAATAGTAGTAGCAGTAGTAGTAGTAGTAGTAGTAGTAGTAGAAGTAGTAGTAGTAGTATTGTTATTAGTAGTAATAGTAATAGAAGAAAAGACAAGGAAACAAATACAATTTTTTTTCAATATCTCTTGCTGTTATGGCAAAAACAACTCTGATTTTTTGATAGAGAATTATGTCTTAAATTTGACTGGTGAAGTTGGGAAGCCACTGACCAGCTTTTGGGCGGCAGAGGATTCTTGAAGTGGCATCTTGGTGCAATGGAACATCACTACACACACACACACACACACACACACACACACACACACACACACACACACACACACACACACACACACACACACACACACACACACACACACAAGCTGGTCCCCTTTGTACTCTTAAACGTCACACACACACTCACACACAAGCTGGTCTCCTTTGTACTCTTCGTCACACACACACACACGCACACGCTTGTCTCCTCTATACTGTGCAACTTCACCCCAGTACACAGACACACACACACAGACACACACGTTGGACTTCTGTGTAGCTCTGATCGTCACCACCCCTACACGCACCGCCACACACATTATACTGGTGAGGGTAACACAAACGACACACCAAGGACCCGAGAGTCTATCTTATCTCACGCCAATACTAACTCTACTTATCACGTGTCTCTCGGCTCTTTCTTCCCATTGCCTAGTTTGCAGGCGATTGACTTACTGATCGAATTATGCAGAGACTGACAGCTTCCTAATACACTGTACTGTCTTTTCTCTCAGCCTCGATTTTCGTCCTGTAGCAGCTTCTTTCCCGTAGTTGACTGACAGAAAGACAATGCCATGGCTCTGCATCCTTTCTCATAGAGCTTCCTCGTGGCATGACCTTATTCCAGTACTGATCTCTTCTTGCAGGTCAGGATTCAAGAAGGAGAGATGATTTTAGGCCAAGGTAGAGTACAAACAGTATAGTATATTCATTAACTATGACTAGCCATTTCAAAACAGTTACTAGCTAATGTAAAACAATAGCTATTTCATAAAACTCACAAGCTCTTTTTTTCACTTATCTTATTGTTTTTTACTAGAAAATTCATGAAACTTACTGTATCTGTTTATTATGTGCCTTTGGTCTTTCCTCGTATTGACTAATTTGTTTTGATGTACTAAAAACAAAACAACCCCTAAAACACGTGTCTCTGATAGTGCTGATTATCTGTATCAGTATCAGTTTGTGCTGAGTCGTCATCATCGCCGTCGTCAGCATTTCTTTTTAAAGGATAATTTTGGTATGAGCTAAAAGGCCTCCCATTATCTGTACTTCTTATATAGGCTACTCCTATAGAAGCTTCATACCTCTTAAGACCTTTATTTCTTCTTTTATTGTAATGTTAGGAAACTGTGTCCGTCATCCCTAGCCCTCCTGAACCCACACTTTGATCACAGTTATACTCTACACTTTGCATAATATTCTTCTAAATATTCTTCCATATTAATCGCCTTATTTATGTTGCTTGTTACATAATCTATGAGGGCCAAGCTTGTGGGTTCTTTACCAAACCTTCGCTTAGTTGGTTTCAAGGCTTCCTCCACTCCAAGTATCTTAGCCACTCCATTCCGATTACTTTTTATTTATTTAGGTCTTGCTACCTTCTTATTAATTTTTTCAGCTTAGGAGAGACTTTTCTGGTTGTAGAAGTTAGATAAAGCCTTCATTTACCTGTTCATTATGTCTCCTCAGATTAATAATATCATTTGGTGTTGCAATGAATAGATGAACAAAACATACCATTGCAACGAGGGGGTATTAGTCCAACTCATTTTAAACTCTCAAGGATCATTGTGTTGTAGAGGTTGACATTGTTTCTATATCCACTACAGGAGTTCCTCTTACGTCTAATAAGCCTTTTGGCAATAGGAAGAAGCAAAACACAAAAGGCGTCTCCACACTGAAGGGGCAAACAGTATCTGGTGCTCGAGAGACCCAGCTGTTGATAGGAGAGATAGCTTCAGTAGGGCCTTATCTTCAGGAAATATGTGAGGCGGATCAGGTGACTGGCCTTCCTGTTTGGGTGGGATGGTATGGCACGTTTCTCAGATCCCTGGCAATGGCGTCTTTTTATTTTAGGCTGGCTACCGTAAAAACAATGACTTTTATAAGCTTAAATACCGTCTTTTTTCATTTCTAGGCTAGCAACCGTCCAAACAGTGATTTTAATGAGCTTGAATGACGTCTTTTTTATTCTAAGCTAGCAATCTTTCAAACGATAAGTTCAATAAACTTAAATGACTTTTTTTTCTCCCTAGGCTAGCAATTGTCCAAACAATGATCTCAGTAAGCTTATATGGCAGCACTAGCACTAAAAAAGTTAAAACAATTTCTCACTAGCCACTTCTGGAGGCTAGTTTTCACTTTTAGAACAACTTCATAGAGTTTGAAGTTACTGAATACATACGAACACCAAGAAAAATCACATAATATAAACATTTTCAACTTAATTCAAGGTAAACTCAAAATGCAGACAGATTCAAATTACTAAATAAATTCAATAAATACACACAAGATCATGAGATAAAATTTTCAAGTAACAAAAGTCCAATGAAAGTAGTAAAGCAGAGGTTGCGAACTCTCCTTCAAAATGTAACACCAGCTTAGGAGACAAAATTAATAAATAAAAAATCGAACTTACAAGAAACGATACATTTAGTCGTCTGTCTATTTTCTTTTCCTTTTTTAATGGAGGATAGAAAGAATGAAAGTCTGGACACCAGTAAAACTGATCCTTGCAATAAATAAATAAATTAATATATCAGTAAATAATTAAGTAAATAAGGTAATAATAATTCTAGAGGTAATACAAAGTGATCTCTGTTATGACCTACTCGCCCCCTTCCCTCTCGTGGCAAAACAACGCACTTTCACTAAATATCATTTAATATTAATAAATTTAGCTATCTGTCCTTCAATTAATACTCAGCTTACAAGTCAACATAACAAAAAAATCCTCATAACCATCATTTATCATTTTTTTCTCACTTAAGGATGCAGTGATAGGATTTGAAAAAAACAAAAAAACAAAGATATGTATTAAAGCCTGTAATGTCCAGAGTAAGAAATGTGGTAGCCAAATACTAAAAAAAAAAAATAATAAAAAAAAATAAGAGAATGCCTGCACAGTAAAAAAAAGAGGAATCACATACCGAAAAGGAAACTAACAGCAAGACAAAAACAATGTAGCAATCTGAAAACGAGAGAGAAAAAAAAATGAAGATTAAAATCAAACTCATTAGCAAAACCAAGAATTTCTGATGAGATGATGAAATGATAAATACTTCTTGAATAAAACATTGCCTCACACACTTCACCTGTTGGAAATTGTGTTGCTAATGCTTGACGCGTCATAAAGGTGCGTTGTTTGAATGGCGTCACAACCTTCTCCATATCACCAGCCACGCAGCTCCACCAGCATCTCTACCTGAAGTCTTCTTTGTCCCCTGTACATCCGAGACAGCTTTTGTCCAACACTGGCTAGAGTAAATACAGGATGATTTCAGAAGACGGATCCTCTGAATTTCATTTGTTTCAGATAATACTTTCATTTTTGTACTGTAATGATTTCGTGAAGAATGAATAACTGAGGAGGTATATTTTGTTCAACACTAGATAGATAATGTAAGTGAAGAGTGATTTCAGAGCATGGAGGCTCTGAATTTTCATGATTATACAATATTTTCGTGAATAATTAATAACTGACGAGATAGCTTTTGTCCAACACTGGCAAGATAATGTAAATAAAGAATGATTTCAGAAGAGGGAAGTCATGAAATCCTTATCTGTTTCTGCAATATCTTCGTGAATAATGAGTGACTGATAATTGTAACTGTGAGGAACCTAATTGCCAATAATCACTTTCTGCAAGACAGTATTATAAATTCCATAATGATTGAAATACTTGCTCCAGTCAGTATTATTTAACTGTATTCCATTTTGTAACTATTTTTTGTATGTAAGCATTTCATAAAGTCAAAATTCCTCTTCTCCTTCCATGTCTCATATTAATTTGTTTCTGTGTCTGCAGTACATGAATCTTAAACAACTTGCTAGTAAGACGGTACTCCATATCATTAACTATAGCCTACTGTATATGTGCTTGGTGATGATGATGATGATGATGATGATGACGATGAAAGTGATGATTATGGCGACGAAGGTGATGATGATGATGACGATGATGATTATTTTTTAGTGCGCCATGGAGGGAAGGCCAGGGCAGATTGTAAATACTTTGCCCTTGTTATAGTTATCACACACACACACACACACACACACACACACACACACACACACACACACACACACACACACACACACACACACACACACAAGAGCTAACCACAGGTAAAGCCAGATCACTTACCAAGTATTAGGCTATCTTGGTAATAGTGGGAGTTTATATGAGAGAGAGAGAGAGAGAGAGAGAGAGAGAGAGAGAGAGAGAGAGAGAGAGAGAGAGAGAGAGAGAGAGAGAGAGAGAGAGAGAGAGAGAGAGAGAGAGAGAGAGAGAGCAGTTGTAGTCACAATATATTCCAATTACACCGTCTTGAAAGTCAAAATCGAAAATGACAGTGCTGAAGTAAACTCTGATATTGAAGGACGTTAGAAGAGAATCTTGCTTCATTAGTCTGGAACCCTAGATTTATAAATGGACTATTGATCGCAACTGTACACTCCATTATTAAAAAAAATCTCAGGCGATCGATTAGTTCACGATTATCACTCTTATCGTTGGATTTATTATTTTTTTTTTAAGATAGAGATTTTGATTTTTTTTTTGACCAGCAAGCATCAGCATGCATGATAAGCCACTGGTGGATATTTTCACGTTTCGTACACTGCTGATGACGAAAAAGTAGTGATTTACATTTTTTATTCGACTGTGTGGGTAATTTATTCAAGTAGCTGGGTGCTAAATGTAGTGAAATTGTGGAAAAATAACATACACACGTACAACATACGAGAAAACAAGGAGATGAACCTGGCTCCAGTTTAAGTCTTTTGTCTGCTTATAATTCTGCCGGAAAAACTTGTCTTATTAGCTGTATTTATGAAAGTGCAAGTAGGGAAGGGTTGTGGGTGTGTGCCTTTGTAGGAAAGGCCTGATAAGACGAACCGACTGATACGGTTATCAAGATAATGAGAACAATGAATCATTGTGGTGATTGGTTTTACACTCTCATACAGTATATGCACGAAAACAGGATAGCAGAGGAACATGCCTAGTACATGCAGAAGAGTTCAGTGAGCTTGTAACGTACTGTATTCACTGTTCGCTTGTTGTGATAAGATACAGGCGCCCACACTTGAATTATGTAATGTCTGAGTATGGTTTGCTGAAGTTGTTATATTACCTGAAAGAAAAAGAAGTATGCCATCGCAGCAGCCTGATATCAACGGACACTCTGAAATTATCTGTTTTATTATAGAATGTGTGTTTTAGCAGTTTGCATAACTGGATGTGGGCAGGTCACGTCCTTCATAGAGCAGGCAATAGATGGGCAGCCAGGTAACTGAGTGGCAACCCAGAGATGGAGTGAGAGGAAGAGAGGCAGACAGGACGAGATGACGAAGTGGAATTGAGAGATTCGTGTAGGCTGGGTGGAACAGACTAAAGGCCAGTACGTCAAATTGTTAAAAGATGGGAGAGGCCTGTCCTGCAGTGGATTATCTCTGGCTGATGATGATGATGATTCTGGAGATAACAAGAATTAATTAACAAAACACGTTACCGGAATGAAGAGACTAAGTTCTCGATAAGATAACGAACTACTGTTAATCTATGATAGTTTCTCCTGATGGTTGGTAAGGACTCACACAGTTAGCTTGTAGGAAAAGTGCACACTATAATTAGGCAAAAATGCAAGCAATAATTGAGTAAAATGCAAGCTATAAAAAAAAAAAATGCAAGGTATAAATAAGGAAAATGCAAGCTACAATTGCGGAAGATGCAAACTATAATTAGGGAATATGCAAGCTATTATCGGGGAAAATGCAAGCTATACTTTGACCAAACAAGCTTTGCGTATGATATCTTATTACTTTTGTTGGTCTCAATGCTCATCTTCAACGTGAACCAGGTACACTGCAGGCTGATGCTGTTCTCCTCCTGCAGTCCACCATCATTCCTTAGGGGGACAGGGTAACAGTTGAGCGATGTCTTTATAATCAGGCAGTTGAGCCGCCTGGTTATACTGATGCCATCACGTGAAGACGTCTCTCTCCAGCTCCAACTATGACTGTCTTGTAAGTAGCTTTAACACTTCGCCTCCAAGGACTTTTTCATTCGCATTATTCTTTCCTTCACTACACGATTCTGTTCAGCAGTGGGGAGATATCTTGGAGTGAAGAGGTTAATGAAGGCTGTATCTAACCCCTCCTGTAGGAAAAGTTATGCCTCAGAAGGTCTACAGAACGTCATTAACCCCAGCAATTACATAGGCCAGAACACTACAAAAAATGCATTCTTAGGCAATACCCCATGTTGCTAGGTATTGGGCATTTTGTTAAGAGGGACATTGCTCAAACCTGTCTATAGTTCATCCACTTCAATTTGGCTGATGTTTTCGTTTTTTGCAGATTATTTCCCGTAACTTAATGGCAGAATCAGGGAATACTACAGCTCTAAATCCTTTCCATAGCACCTCTTCCTGACTTGCATTATATTCCGGTATCAATTTTTTGTTACAGATCAGCACTAATAGAGCAGAGATTGCAACTGTACGCCTAAAGAGACTATTAGTATTAGTAGTAGTAATAACAACAGTTGTAGTAGTAGTAACAGTTGTAGTAGTAGTAACAATAGTAGTAGTGGCTGTTGTTTTTCTTGTTGTTGCCCCAGGATCATTTGAAATGTGACCTCGGTGAAGTGCAGGCTTAAGTTTCCATTCTCCTGCAGTTCACCATCCTCCTTTTGGGGGGGGGATAGGGAAGTAGTAGAGTGCAGCCACGTGAAGGCCTCCCCCTCAAGCAAAGAGAAGAGAATGTAGAATGGCTGTATCAGTACCCAAGATCGAAAGACTAACAGGGCCGAGACGCACGAACCCACTTACGACCAAATCCACCTCGTAGCTATGATTTTCCCTCCCAGTATGAACAAGGGCAGAAGAGTGCACAACCTTCCTACTAGTATATCCTTCGTTCTTCCTGCAGGTTAAAATGTAAGTTAGGTTAGAGGGATGTTTGTAAGTTTTGTTTGTGGACTCGGGACTAGACTAGGGAGTATAAGTTCACTAATCACTGGTATATATATTTTCTTCGCTACGGTGTGGCTATGTGTGTGTGTGTGTTGAAGAGGGGCACCATTACGCCGCTACCGATGTGGGTGGTGGCAATCGGTGTGAGCTTTTCAGTGTTATCGCGTGTGCTATCATGACACACTGATAGCGCCAGGCCTGAGCTTCATGTCCTATCTCAGTACCCGGCCGGTCCAGCCTGATCTCGCACCGGGTCCACCACACCAACTCCAGGGCTTCACCTTGACCACCAGGGCTTCACCTTGACCACCAGGGCCACACCTTGACCATCAGGGCTTCACCTTCACCACCAGGGCTTCACCTTCAACTTACCGGGAGGTCTTGATTCTTTAATTCACTTGTACACTACCACTGAAAGACCACAAAAAGAGTAAGCCATTTTAAAGACAGTGAATGAGTCTCTGCCATGCGCTGAAGACAGAACAACATTCAAGTGTACATTATGATCTAGCTTCACTGTGGAAGGCTGTCAAAGTTGCAGTCTTCCTGGAAATTAGTGGACAGTGCCAATTTATATGGTTATTGATGTTGTACTTTTCACATTAGCTGACAGTGACTGACGCTTGAAGTATGAATGTTTATTAAAGGTTACTATGCCTATCATCCTCCTCTGGTACATGAAGTACTCGATAACAAGTGTAAGAATACGGAAGGCATTTCATCAAGCATGCAGCTCATCCAGAAAGATACTGTAATTGATAGTTTTAGTGCATACAATGGACCCTAGCTTTCCGGGCGGAATACAGGGACAATGGCCGCTCAGCAATAAGTATCCCTGATAACCTGATAACAGTGAACCTCAGAAGGGCCTTAAAATATCTAGTTCTGTATGTGGCAACTGGCAATCAACGAGCAAACTGGCTGACTGTGAACACTAAAGAGCCTTGAATGATCTGTGCAACAAGTGGTACTCGAGTATTTGGCGACCAGGGAAGGAGGCTGGTAGGCGGTGACACACTGGCAGACAGAGGTTCCGAGTAACAAACACACACAAACTGGTATGAAGTTCTGAGTGTCCTTCAGAATGGTGGACGTTGGTGATGAGTGTTGCCCTAGTTGTGGCCGGGAATACCTGACGGCATCACGGGGCAAGACGCCCTTACCCTGTGGCCACAACGCCTGCCGCCAGTGTGCCATTAGGATCG
Source organism: Coenobita brevimanus (assembly GCF_032717465.1). NCBI lineage: Eukaryota > Metazoa > Arthropoda > Malacostraca > Decapoda > Coenobitidae > Coenobita > Coenobita brevimanus. The sequence continues at coordinate 53,763,771 of NC_137018.1, read as the reverse complement.
GCCAGGGGTCAGAACATTGTCGGGAATGCCGAAAACTCCCAAGGACCTCCCCCGCGGACCACCACATCCCCCCCAACCCAGCCGTCACTACTACGGGGGCGGGGCTGCAGCAGGCACCGCGAAGCACCACCACCACCACGTCGCGCAAAGTAAGGCGTTCATTGGCCTTTCATACTCAGTCACTGCTTTGCCTGTAAATGAGGTGTATCTAGAGTTACTAACACCAATTTTTCTAATGTACTGAGTTATGAGTTTGCATATCATAACTAAGAAGAAAGATGTTTTGTAAGTTTACGTTTCTGCTATGGAATTGAGTACCATTTATCACGTATCTAGGGTTAATATTATTACCTGTATTAGTGTACTGATGGATAGGTTCGAATGATGTACAAAAACTTAATAGTATAATGTTCTGTGTGTGTGTTTTTTCCCTCAGAGTGGAGTGCCAGCTGCAACGGTGTCAGAGCAGCGGGGTGGACAGGGTGTGACACAGAGAGCAGCGTCTGGTGTAGTGACCCGACACCCTGATTCTGCAGCCCGGCGGACACTCACCAGGCCAAAGTCACACCAGGGCACACTACCCACCCCTGCAAAATATGACACCCTACCCAGCCCTACAAGATATGGCACCTCACCCACCTCAACACGATATGACGCCCTACCCAGCCCTACAAGATATGACACCCCACCCATTTCCAGGCAGCATGACACCCCTTCCACACATTACAACACCCTGCCCACCCGCACACACCACCACATACCCATACCGAGTGCTCTGGCGGGCGGTGACCACAGGCACAATGAATATCAGGTACCACGACCGCACTCAATTTCGAAACAAAATCAGAAGCTGGCTACCACACACAAGGCATACACGAAGGTAAGGCTTTTCTTCCTGTTTTGTTATTTCGGAAGACACCGTAAATTATCAGTTTAATTATATGTACGGTAATGCAGTGATTTTGCAGATAAATCTTGCAGTGACCAGACGATTTAATTTTAGCTCAGGGCAGACCCGTAGTGGAGGAGCTAATGAAGACTATCTGATCCCTTTAGTCGGAAAATAATATCCCAAGTCGAATAAAATCGTCAGTATTTTGACTCCATGTTGCTGAATCGATCTCTAATAGCCCACTTTAAGCGAAATCTCCCTTCTGGCGTAGTGGCATAAAGGAGAAAATATAAAAAGAGCATCGTATTGAAGGGGTTAAGTCCTATAAAAATATATGTACCCTTCTTTACTTTAATTTGGCCTAAAATTGCCATCAGTCTATGTTGAATTCATACTTGTAGCAACTGATTAACGCTTGAATAAGATGCTAGTCATGAAGGCGTCCTATAGAAAGAATGTGGAGTTGCCATAGTGTCTGTTTCTGCAGCTGGACTACATGAAATAAACTACAAAAAACACAAAAATCTGCATTATATAAAGATGAAACAACATCAGCAGGATGATGTGGGTGTGCAGCAGGAGGTGGCAGAGGGTCATTACAACGTAGTGGACCTGACGCGCCGCTACGAACACCTGTCTCGCCTCCCACAGCCATCCACACTCCCACACAGAAAGGTCAGTCAGAACAGAATATACTTTTATCTTTCATTCCTCTGTGTGCATTTTCCCCCCATAAATCTTATGCTTCAACGTTTTCGATCTGTAGGTAATTTCTAGGGGTAACAATGAGTAAAATATTATGCATTGCAAGTAAACAAGTTAATCGGCAAGTAACGCCTAAAATAAATAACTTGCAATGCATTATAATGATCTGTATGTTTTTACGCAGGAACTCCAGAGAAGCAGAGAAAATCTAAGCAAAATGAGGAGGATTCGCCTGTCCAAGAGCACGAGTGAAGTAGACAGTGTGGACGACGGGAAGAAACTCCCACACCTAGACGGCCACCAAAATCCATCCAACAAGAAGGCGACGCAGCTTCACTATGGCAGCTCCAAAAACCTTAACAAAATTGGCAACGCGAGAGAAATACCATCGCCCTCTACCAAACGGCCATCTCCAGGCTGGGGGACACTAGCAAGACCGGGATTCACTAAGCTCAAATCAGACAGCCCAGACCTAGCCCAGCAGACGTCACAGCGCACACAGACCCTGCCGAGAACGAGGGATAGGAGTCCAATGTCGCCTCGAGGCACGATGCAACACAGGACAGCCAATGAACCTAACAGAGAGGCTAAGAGAGTTCCAGCATCCCCATCACCTCTCCTGACGACAACACAAGCGAATCATCAGGTTAGTCAAGATGTATTTCTAATCATATGCCACGTACAACGCATGTAAGTTTTAATCACTCATCTTGGTTATCTGTATCACTTAATTATCAGTGCACAAGATCTGTTATTTGTTTCTGGGATGGCGAGCACGGACGCATCTTAACTTCGCGACTAAAGTGATGTCTTTTTCCACTGGTCTTGCTAAAACCAGATTATTTCATTCAACTAGAGACAGACTTAATGAAATGAATGGGATATAATGTGCCAGGCCTCAGCTCCCTCAGGCCCGAGAGTATTCCCATAGCTGAATGTAATTGTTTGGCTGTAAGTAGGACAGAATGGTAAGTCAGAATAAAATGATAATATTCCAGCGGACCTGATGGTATATAGGAACCGCGTACAGACAGACTAATTGAGTTCTCCGCAGACAGATGGCGGGCGGGAGCAGGAAGACAGAGGATTGCATGTGGCGCGTCCTGTGTACATCGTGGACAGCAGTGATGTCCTCCCCCACCACCTCACCAACGCCCACACCACTACTCACGTAAGAACCACACACCACAACACACGTGACAACCGGTAAGTACCACATACCACCAACCACACCAGACACGCAACAACTAACCTGGCCACGCATGAAAGAACCAGTCACCATCAACCACGAAAGTACGAAACACTTTCAAGTACATCACGCACGTAAGAACCAAACAGTACCTACCAGACCACGCACGTAAGAACCGAACATCACCAGGCACGTAGGCCCTAAACAACATCCATTCACACCAAGCACGTAAGAAACATACACTACCAACAACACTATTACGTCCTTCTTCGCTAACCACTCCATCAGACACAGACACTAGCAGGTGGATCACAGTACATGTATCAGTGTTCGGAAGCGGACAGTAATGGGTAGATCATGATGGTCATATAGAAAGAATGGAAAAATCATGTTGGTGTCATTCAAAGATATAAGTTAATTAGATGACAATGTTAATATTCAAACGCAAACAGCATAAAATAGTACTGTACTAATGTTCATATATAGAAAACAACAGGTAAAAAGATGGTGTCAATGTTGATATTCAGATAATAGTGGTTAGCTGAAAGAGTACGGATGCATGTTTAAAACGAGGGAATATAGGTCAGAATACAACTTGGTGTTCCTTGATTATCTTGATTTCTATTCATATATTTTCCGGATTACAGGGCAGGGAGATGGTACTTCCGGGCTACGAGGATGAAGTCTTTGTGCTGAAGCTGCGACACGAACTGGAGGAGCTCAAGCTGGCCAATCTCCAGCTGGAAAACGAGCTTTCGACTTGTCGGGTAAGTTCGGCGGGAAGTCAGACTCTGAAATTCAGCAGCTAATTCCTATAGTCGGTTTGTTTTCATGAGAGGGAACTTGGTCATTTGTAGAACCTGATTCTTCCCTCAACTGGTCTTTCCAGGAATGAAAAAAGTAAAATCTCGATGGTAACATGCAGATGGGAAATAGTGCTATCAAAAGCCAGACAAAAAAGGGAAGGGAGGGAGGTATAATAATGAAATTGTTAAAGTCCCTCTCGTTGATGTAATACTAAGGGCACTTAAATAGGCGACCCCAGTGTGTCTTTAAAATAAACTCATTATTTTCAGTCAGAATTGTGGCGTGAAGTGCAAACGAGGCAGAGGCAGGAGGAACGGCAGCGAGCGATGGAGGCGGAGGCGAGGGCGACGGAGCAAGAAGCCTGGCGACAGCGGGAGGAGGCAGGGAGGCTGCGGGAGGAGGTGGCACAACTCAGGGGCACACTGAGGGTGTTGGACTCGGAGGTAGGCAGACAGGTTAATTGTCTCACTTCATACACCTATAACCCTTTCAATGCAGAGGCTTTTCAATATAATTCTGTACAATAATTTTACACCCCGTCATTCAGAGGGGTTATTCTGGTACTGGCAAGGAAGAATTAGAGGTATGGTAAAGTAAGATGTTCAGTTATGGCAGAATAATTTCAAGGTTGTTGTGCTGATCTCGGAAACACAGGGTTATAACTTTATATTAATTTTAATGACGTCACCCACTGAACCTGGAACAAAGAAGCAGGAGGCACTAAGGGATCAGATTGATAAGCAGGAGGCAATGAAACGTGAGGTGCAGCAGCAGGAGGTGGAGATGCGCACACTACTGCTGCAGGAGGTGGAAATGCTGAGGGCGCGGCTGAGTTCCGAGAGGCAGCGGTGGGAGGTGGAGAGGCAGCACTTTCAGCAAGAGGCCAGCAGTGTCCGGAAGCAGCTGAGTGACGCCGCAAAGGAACTATCCCAGCTCAGGGCTCAGCAGGAAGCGGCCCCTGCTATGCCGTTCGGTAAGGTAAGCATGACAGAGCGGAATGGGACTTCATCTTTTGACTGAAAAAGCAGTAAAAACGAAACCTACCCTATTAATTTCGTGTCGGAAACCTTTGACGTTTATAAGGTTAATCCTCTGTTTATGAAGAATTTTTTTTTCCCAAAGTTTTTACTGATTTGCTTTTTAATATATTTTTTTTTAACTTACAGAGCAACCTACAGCCAACAATGTTCGGCTGTAGGTCGCCTGTGACGGAAGTTGTTTATCTTGTGAGTTTTAACCATACAAACATGTAAACCAATTACTGATGCAATAACGCAAATAAACCATCCCCGCAAAACACAAGAAATTCACAAAGCTGTGTGGCAAGGAGGAAGATATGTATTTGTAACCCTCCTAAGAATACAAGGACGGAGCTGCAGGTAACATGGTGGTGGTTGTGGTGGTGTTTCAGGCAGACTCCCGAGGCCTTCCTAACCTGGGCAACACCTGCTACATCAACTCGGTGGTCCAGTGTCTCTTCACCATCACGCCCCTCAGGGTGTACTTCAGCAATGATAAACACAAGTAAGATCATCAGACTTAAACTACTACTACTACTGCTACTACTACTACTACTGCTGCTACTACCATCCTCTTCAATATTACGCAAGAGTAGAACAGAGATTTATCGCATTCATCCAGCATCACAAACCACAACATTACAAACTCAGTGGCAATTCCAGTATTTTCTAATCCATTGGGAGCCAGAACAAGTAAAACTGGAATTGGATGTCAAGTAGGGCTCTACCTATCTATAGCCAGACGCCTCAATCCCGTAAGGGGTGACCACAAACAAATGGCCTCCATGTAGCCCTGTCCCCTGCCATTTCGCTTCCCTCTCCCCTTTTCTCTCACATATATCTCAGCTCCATCTCTCCATATCATCCTCGGTCTCCCCCTCCCTCTCCCCCCATCCACCTCACGCACATACATTCTCCTGGCTAGTCTCTTACTCTCCATCTTCTCTACATGGCCAAACCACCTCAAAATTTGTCTCCTAACGCTTTCTATCAACATCCACACCACATCAGCAGATCTACCCCTCCCTCAGAAGCGACCTCAACGTGGAGAGTGAACAGGGAGGAGAGGTGGCCATGGCGTTTGGTCGAGTGTTCAACCTGATGGAAACCGGAACCAGACCTTACGGCACAATGAAGGACTTCCAGGTGAGCAGTAAGACAGGAGCAACAGTAAATAATAATAATAATAATAATAATAATAATAATAATAATAATAATAATAATAGTAATAGTAATAATAATAATAATAATACCTCCATTCCCAGTCCAAGGTTGCGTGAGGAAGGGTCCAGGGAGCAGGGGAGAAAAAAAGAAAAGATAGTATGAGACACTAACCCAGATTTGCCCAGCTGATTTTCTGAAATGATACTTGAATAGTTGTAGGAGTGAAGGCCGCGATCTTGTTGACATAGGAGGCTTTGCAGCAACTAATCCATTGCGATTTATCCTGCCTCTTATACCTTAACATTATAATTTACTGTTTATAATGTTTGAATATTGATATGGTTTGCACCAAAAACATACCAGAGGATACTGAGACGTGCAGAACAAATTGCCATGGAAAAGTGGTTACGAAATCTCCATAGACACTTGGTACAATCCATAAGCATAAATACAGGAACCAATCTCCTCGTCTGCAGGCGGTAGTGTCCAGCCATGACTCTGTGTTCCAACCAGGCCTTCAGCAGGATGCACATGACCTCCTCGCTTCCCTCCTCCTCTGGCTCCACAACGACCTCGCCACGGTCAGTTTTCTATATTATAGCCAGTTTAGCGATTTTGCAGCTAGATATGAGACACTGGGGTGGGTGGGAAGGGACACAGCGAAACTTTAGCAATATTCTAGTAGTTCTAACATATTTCTCAGCGATTTTCTGGATATTTTTGTGCTTAGCTACTTTCTAACTCCCCCTTTTTGATAGCAAGTCTAGCGATCTCTGTGACTGTTTTTTAACGTCTCAATTTTTCAGTTAGAGGTGTCAAACATGGCGTTCATTAACTTCTTTACTACGACAGACGGTCCTCTTAAGTTGAATTTTGTAGTCCATCTTTACTTACAGTTTCTTCATTTTAACTTCACCCAGATTTTCGCTCTTTTCTAGTTTATTTCACGTAGCTCAGTGGCAGAAAAAGACATTGCTATTGCTCTGCGCCTTTATTATGGCTCTTCTTCGTGACTAGCATATTAGCAGGGTTAATCTAATATTACACCTCAGTATTCAGATGGATAGATGGGAATTTTAGGCCAACTGAAAGAAGTATGGAAGATAACGAAAAAGACGTCACATTTAAAGTAGATAATGTGATGTCCGCTCTTGTCCTCCAGACTTCACAACAGCAGGGCAACAGCAGGAGGGCGAGGGGTGAGAAGGGCGCCGTGTCCATCATCTCCAGGCTGTTCCACGGGCAGCAGGAGTCGGTCATTACCTGTCCCCGCACCGGCAGACTCCTTTCCGCCACTCGAGAGACGTTCAACAACCTCACATTGGTGGTGCCGGATGCTGAAAGGTGCTCCCTCGAGGTAAGAAGCCTTCTCTGTTTTCATCTTTAACCTTGCAATGATGCCTCTTCGACTAAAGTCTTCCTGTCACTAAAATATCTGATGCAGCTTAAGAAACGGACCTTCAAAAACCTCACGATGGTGATGCCTGATGCTGAAGTGCTCCCTCAAGGAAAGGAGCCTTTTATATTTTTAACCTCCCCTTCCTCCATTTGTTTTATGTTGTTCTAACTTTTTTCTACAACCTCTAACTCTGTAATGACACCTTCTTCGCTTCGTTCTTACTACAACTGGAATATACGATGCTGTTTAGGAGAGAGATCTGCAACAAATCCAGGATGGTGGTGTCCAACGCTGAAAAATGCTCCCTCGAGGTATTCACTCCTCTGTCTTTTAACCCCTTTCAATGTATCAAATAATTCTTAACCCCTCCATTACGAGCGGCCTTTCCTAACCTCTTCATCACGACTATCCTAACCTCTTCACCACGAGATGCCCTTCCTACCCTCTTCAACTACTCCTTAACAGCGGCTGCTTGAGAGACACTACCGACCCCAGGAGGTGGACTGGGAATGCCGTCACTGTGGCCAGCAACACAACTGCACCTACCAGCCCAGACTCCTCGCCCTCCCTGACGTCCTCCTCATCCACTTCAGCAGGTGAGCAATGTTAGTAAGATGGAAAAATAATATACTTATATCTGGAAAAGTTATTTAACGAGGAGAGGCACGATGATCTAGAGGTCTTTCAATCTGATGACGCCTTTTTCATTTCATTCTTACCATCTTCGTACGTTATTATTTCAGTCTCTGTTTACTATAAGGATATGTACTCCTCGCCACAGGTCAGAGGCAGCGGAAGGCGGGAGAAAAACTAGGGTATTCTATCCCTTGGAGGGCCTCACGCTGGAGACCCTTTTAACCCACACCACTGGATAGTAAGTTGTTGATCTTCATAGGGTCATATCCTAGTGCATGTGTGCTGTGGTATTTAAACAATGCAGCATAACATATTCTCAGTGCGTGTTTCTGTTATTTAATGCAAGGGTCTTTTCTCACTGCAGATGCTTTGCAGTGCTTTTGTGTAACACACTGAAAATGAAATCAAAATCCAAAGTACTCCACTGATTTATTGATTTGGTTGAAGATCTTTCTACAAAAATATATGATTCATTTATTGTGAGATCTCAAAACTAACAATGTCCCATATATAATTTTTAATAACTCCTTCGTTGTGTGCAGCTGGCCTGTGTATGAGCTGGTGGGTGTCGTGAACCACACTGGCACCACCAGCAGTGGCCACTACACCGCCTTCTGCAGGAGCGGCAGTGGCAAGTGGTGGCTGTGGGACGACACGGAGCTGGAGGAGGCCAGTGTGGAGCAGGTGGAGGGCCATCGCGACGCACACATACTTTTCTACCATGTCTCTCATGACTCCAGTGTGTGAGCCAGGACGCCACAAAAATTCGGTCTATCAGTCGGCCATATCTATACTTTGTACATGTATACAACATCACCAAGCACTGGTAGCCACAAAACGCATATAGCCATAGTTTCTGTGGCCCCAGGCTCATCTGGGCGTGAAGCTCGTGGACTGTAGTTAAGTTGCCTTTCAGCAGTCCACCATTGTAAGCCAGCTTATTTGAAAGAGAAAAGATTTGCCTGGCAGAACATGTAAACGGTGAATCATAATGTCAACCAAGTCTACAGTGCTATCGCGATCACTGAAACTTTTACTCCCGTGGCCCGTGGTGAGTGGAAGCCAGGGTAGAAGATATGCCAGGCGAGTGGACACAGGCCACTACATGATGAGAGGCTCACTCATCTGAACCACAGCTCAGTCTCACGGACGAAACACATGAGCACAGTTATGGAGCAGTTCGTGAATCGTTACCAGACTGCTAGACTAACCGTATCCGCACGCCTGGCTCTGTTTCAGCCCTGACTTCGACTTCCTTGAGCCGGGGCGGGGGGGAGGGGATAAAGAAATCAGTGATGGCGATAGCACATGATGGCTGCCTTGTGATAATGAATTACTTAAACAGAAATATATCATTGTAGCTCAGTACATGCAACTGAACTGTGCTATGATGTGTACTCAGTGTTAAACTAATTTCCTACTATTGTCAGTGTTTGTATTAAAAATTATAAGTAACACACAGATTTTACTTTGCCAATGCATTATTTTACTGAATTTGAAGTTCATTATTGATACACCACAGATGATTTTAATCTTTGAAACCCGCAGTTGATTCAAATATAACTTCATATTAGGACAGTATCTTGCACACGGTTGAGGAACTTTCATTTTGTCTTATGTATTATTTTAATACGGTCGCTACTGTATCATCTCATTTGTGTACTCGTCCATGTAGGTGCAACTTTACACTCGTTATTCCCCTGTTGCACGTCATCTTCACAGTGGTCTCTCTCTTGCACGTCGTCTTCACAATAGTCTCTCTGTTGCACGACACCTTCACAGTAGATCTTCTGTTTCACATCATCCTCAGTCTGGCATGTGAGGAATGGGTGAGCAAGGACCTGATCAGCGCTGGGTCTGCTGTTTTGGTCTTTCTGCAGCAGACTTTCGACCAGATGCTGTAGGTGCTGACCATACCGCTCCGGCACCACGGGCTGTACAGAGAAGAGACAGTACGAGAGGAGCTGTTGCTGTCATTATACCACTGCGAAGGGTAAGGAAGCTCCCTAGCACTTCACAGCTTAAAAAAAAAAAAAAAAGCGAAACTGAAATACTGGGAGAGAGATGGTCTTTTACAATGCTGCCCTTCACTGATATTGATAGTCGAGGACCATTTACTTATAAAATGCTCTTAAATCTTCTTTGTGAATAACCACCTCCGTATTTAAAGATATGGGAAGAACAGAAGTGAGTGAACTTACTATTTCGTCCATGCAGAGTGGCCTGAGCGTCGCCATATGGAACACACAGTAGCCCAGACCCCACATGTCAGTTCTGGTGCTGTATGGGTACGTGTCTGGCCCCTGCAGTGATGGTGCTATTATTATTATTATTATTATTATTATTATTATTATTACTACTACTACTACTACTACTACTACTACTGCTGCTGCTGCTGCTGCTGCTGCTGCTACTACCACTACTACTACTGCTGCTGCTGACCTGTTGCACACACGAATTTAGATTAACCCTTGCATTTAGAAAGCTCAACAGAGAAGGTGTGTGTGTGTGTGTGCTGATTGTTCACTGGTAATTTGATAATGACTGCAGTGATTAAAAAGCATTGAAATAAAAACTAAGTAACCCAAAACCATCACACAAACTTGTGCTTTAAAAACCTGAAATATCACATGGGAAAGGAGCTACAACATACTTGGATAACAGATGATTTGACAACTGAATTTAAAAAGTTTCATGGCAAAAAGGTGTGCTATATCAGTGTTTTTTGCCCATCTGATTCGGGTATAAACAATGGCGAAATTATTATAAGCTGGGACATACGTTAATCTTGCCAGGACTACAACAAGACACACACACGCCAAAGCCACATGCACGAGGTATCGACACGAAGATAGGAAAACACTGATATACGTAGCATGATCTTAGTGGAACTCGCCAAACTAAATACGGGAAAAAATTTAGAATATGCGAAAATACAAATTACATAATATTGTCGCAGTCCAGGGCCAGTTACTTCAATTTACCTGAAGGTGAAAAATAACCAACTTACGAGGCATATCGGGGCATAGTGACGTGAGGACGAGCTGACGGTGCGAGTATTACCGAAGTCGCCCAGCTTGATGTGGCCTGCAGCGGTGAGGAGGATGTTGCCAGGGTGGACGTCCAGGTGTAACACGTCGCGACTGTGGATGTACTGCAGCAGGAAAGGAAATCAGGATCTTTTTTTTTTTTGCTTACACACACACACACACACACACACACACACACACACACACACACACACACACACACACACACACACACACAACAGGACATCCTTGGGCTGTAAAGGTTTTTATCGGGACAGGCACTGGTCATTATGGTCTTCAGGAGAATGAGAGACGTAGATAGGTTTTTAAAAATGGGATGGTCAGGGGGTGGCCAACCGAGATTGGACCATATTAATGTCTTGTGAGGAGGTGTTTTGGCCACTTCTGCGCCGGGCCTCTTCTAGCAGGTATCTTCGAGGTTGTACAATTACCATTCTCAGCTGCATTCTTTACCATAATAAAGAGGGATTAGAATTAAAAGATACACTGTCGATTAATATAAGGGTGCCTGTTGAACCTGTTTGGTGCATCTGGAGTTTACCCCTGTGAATTATTTACGATAATAATTCTGCATCCAGGAAAGTAGAGCATATTCAGAGAAAGTTACTGCCAAACGCAATGAGTAAATACTAAGAACATGAAGAGGAAAGGATTTGGTAAGTGAGAGTAATGCGAGGTGTGGAAGATTCTGGGAGTGTTTGCTGAATCACAGAGAGAATAAAGGACACTGGAAAAGGCATATGTAAGTGAGAGTAGAGAGAAATAGGACAGACTATGAAAGTACCTACTAAATCACAGGAGAGAATAAGGGACATCACCTGTAAAGCGGAGGTTAATTGCAGTGTCCAGGTGCGGATCTGGGCGCTACTGAGGTAGGCTGAGGTGGAGGCCCTGTCTTCAAGAAGCCGTTCCAGGTCCCCGCCTTCGCAGTACTCCAGAAGCAGGTGTATTTTATTCTGGACCACCTCGTAGGCGCCCTGGAGTCGAACGCAATAATTTACCAGTGCAACATTTATTGGTATCTGGGTCTATTTAAGTGGCTTTGGTAATTCTGTAACACTCGTTCTTAGCTATTTATTCTGCCTATTACACCTTGATTCTCTCTCTCTCTCTCTCTCTCTCTCTCTCTCTCTCATTATAGTATCGACTTATGATTTGCCTCAGTACAGTGCAAAAGAATACAAAGGGTCTCATATACAAAATAAATCGCTAAGGAAGAGGTCTTGCGAAGCTTCCTGTGCCACCTAAGATACAGAGCTTAAGATACGTCCAAGATAATCAGGTCTGCTTGCAATTACCTTCATAATGTTACTTTAAAATTGAGTTTCATTTAAAAGTTAAGCGCAGGTTCCACGATAAGGAACAAGTTTTATGTGATAGGAATATGAAGCGCATAAGAGAGGAGCTGAAAAGGAGGGATACTTTGTCGTTTGGGGAGGAATGGACTTTTTTTTTTAATTTCCTTTGTTTTTCCTTCCTCCATTCATTGACTCTAAAAAAAATGAGAATGTAGGGGTTCAGTTACGACAAGAGGAATGTAAGATGGGTTCTGTGTAGCCCAAAACATTAGAGAAAATAGGGAATTCAGTCTCTAACCTTTTTTCCTTCCCACCCAACATCTCCGAGGACTGAAAAATATATGGCCGGGCACAGGGCTGGCAGAGGACCGTCGGCTAACTTTTGCTTAAGGCTGTTACAATTAACCCCCTTCTTTTTGACGACTCGGAAGCAAAATATATACAACCTCATCATTACCTTCAAAGACACAATGTTTTCGTGGTGCAGCATCTTCATCACGTCTACCTCCTGGGACGGCACTGTGCAGCTTGTGTCCACCTGTACAAATTATATCTAGTCATAAAACCGAAACGCTGGTGCTGTAAGAGAATTATTGGTTATTATTATTATTATTATTATTATTATTATTATTATCATTATTATTATTATTATTATCATTATCATTATCATTCTTCTTCTTCTTATTCTTCCTATCTTTATTCTTATTTTCATATTATTAGCAAAAGCGTTCTAATTCTGAACTCCTCGACAGGTATGGATCATCTTCACCTGAATTTAGTGTTACGGTGTTGGTCATACTAATTACACGTTTCTCCCCACCAAATTCTAACTCCAAATTATTTTATTTCACTTTTTAAAAATCTCTTGCAGTGAATGGGGTAAAATTAATTCTATATTTAACCCCTCCATGTGGAAAATTCCCTTCAAAGATAAATGACGCTGGGGAAGAGGGAAAAAAATAATATAAGTACCATAAGCCATCGAGATGAGGGAGTTAAAATGAAATATGGGAAGCTGGGGACATGACATTTTTATTACAACAATTGAATTTAATGTATTTCGTGTCTAAGTTGTTTGTGGGTAAAAATAAATTGATTAGGTTCATTATTGTAAGTCTTTTCATGCACGTTAAGTTGACAGTGCTCTCTCTCTCTATCTCTCTCTCTCTCACACAGCCTAACATCCACTTGCTCACCTCCTTCACAGCGAATTTTCTCCCATACTTTTCATACAGGTAAACCCGGAAGCCGCCACACCTGCGTTGGTTTAAGTTCCGCCTTTTCATGTGTTTTTCCGAATCCAAGATAAACTTTTTAATATCCTCTTCGTCTTCCATCTGAAAAAATAAACACGGAATTCAGAGCGTATCCTATTATATTACATCTCTCTCTCTCTCTCTCTCTCTCTCTCTCTCTCTCTCTCTCTCTCTCTCTCTCTCTCTCCAGAAAAGGGCAGTAAGATATAATAAGCAAATTAAGTCGCTTAGGAAAAGATGTTAGTAAGAATAAAGGCTTAAGACTCATCACAAAGCAACCACGAGTTAGCATTCATTTTTTAGGTGTTGCCCGGTTCCTTTAGATGAAAACAAACGGGTATTTTAATGGTCATAATATCACACTTTTATTTGTTGGTTTGTTGGTTTTTGTTCCAGTACACGCCAGTTACATGTACAATATTGATTTCGACATGACCTTGTCCTCTATATTCGCGCTACGTCCCCTAACAGCATTTCTTATTCACCACCCGGCCCAGTGTGGGTTGCATTCCAAGACACCACTGTACTCTTTTCACCTTAACTTGGTCCAAATCTTCTTCCTTTCCAGTTTATTTCACGTAGCTCAGTGGCAGAAACAGACCATGCTACGGCTCCACATTCTTTCCTCGGTAAAAGACAACGCTACGGCTCGACATTCTTTCCTTAGCACTTCTTCATGACTTGCATCGTGTTTGGGTGTTGATCAAATATAACAATTCAGCATTTCAAGATGGATAGACGGTAATTTTAGGCTGAATTTTCCTGAACTTTCATAATCTGTCCTCAGCTATCGGAGAAAGTGTGTTTGTTTTTGTATATTTGAATACTATGGAAATTTACATCCCTTCTCAGTATTGCTTTAGGTTGTTCATGTGCTTACAATGACACGAGTCAAAAGTGAGGCTCTATCTCTTGTCTATAAGGTAAGGTGTAAAAGAGTACAATGTTTACAAAATTAATATTAAACCTAAGAACTATGAACATTACAGTACATACAGAATAAATTGAAAGTACATATTGTCTCTTAAAATTTTACAGTCGCGTAGTGAATCAAATGTTCTTTTTCCTAATATCTAGGTAACAAAGCGCAGGATAATGATCTGTCAAAATATAGGAAAACGAAGAAGAAAGACAGAAAAAAAAAAAACATAGTAAGAGACATGACACTTGCCTGTTGCATCTCTAAGTAAGATGACAATGCTTCATAATATTAGCCCACAATCCTCCATTTATCCATCAGACGAAATAATGTATATCGTTTTCCTTTCACCTTTTTTTTTTATATCATACAGAACAGACAAGCACACGAATTCATCTTTGTGTGTTGGGTTTCTTTCACTTCCCTTATTAGTGTGTAAAATAAGCAGACGAATTTACAGTCCTGTGTCATCTCTTTTACACTTCTTTCATCACGCAGAATCGAAAGTAGATGAATTTACCTGTATGCAGAAATTCCTTCACTTATCACACTGAGTAAGCACAAAAGTTGAGCGTATGTGGCTATCCTGTGCTTCTTTTATCACACTGAGTAGAATAAGCAGACGAATTTACATCTTTACCTTGTCTTTCCTGCCAATATTTTCATCTCATATAACAGTACGTTGATGAACTTTACATTAGTGTCTCACAGATCTCTTTCACGTCTCTTAGCACACAGAAGGTTATTTTCCTTTTTCTTCTGAATTTGTGTGAGAGCGAGGGCAGTGTGGAGTTTTCATGTGTATTTCATCTTTCACTTCTTTACAACACACACAAGGTTTCTCGGTTCCGTATTTGCCTGAGAGAGCGAGGACAGTGTGAGTGTTGCACATACGGTACGAGCAACAGTGAGTACCGTTGGTGATATTGACCCGCACTTCAATCGGCCGTGAGGGTTGCATGACGCCGGTACCTGCAACTTGTAACTCGCAGTCATTGCTAACAAAAGGCTTGCAACACAGCCCCTTGAACACCACACCACGCCACCACCCTACCATACCACACCACACACCACCACACCGCAGTACACCTCACCATACCACAGTACACCACACACCACCACATCACACCACACCACAGCATACACTACAGCCATTCATACCATATCACACCACACGCAACAACCAATCGTACGACAGCCCACCACACTCCACCACAGTAGTGATTTACAGCACATAACTAACACCACCACACCACACCACACCACACCACACCACACCACACCACTATCTAACAGCACTCACAGTCACAACACATAATAAGAAGCAAAAGAAAAATGAAGAGACATAGGAAAACTTACATAACCAGAGTGGTAGAGACATGATATGGGATAAGTAATTTAACCCACATCCAACACACACACACACACACACACACACACACACACACACACACACACACACACATGGGGTAAGTTTCAGGATATGTTAACTCTTTTCCACCTCTCAGGAAGGAGAGGCGAATGCAACTAAAATAGCTTGAAAGAGAAAGTTGACCTGGAAATAATGAGGGAGAGAGAGAGAGAGAGAGAGAGAGAGAGAGAGAGAGAGAGAGAGAGAGAGAGAGTCATTAAAAAAAAAAAAAAACAGCCTCTAACCCACCAACATCTACTCAGGGAAGACGAGTTATCAGTACAATCCACTAGCGATCAGTCATACCCATTATATCAGAGAAGTAGATGATAACAAGTGTCAGCTGCTCAAGTGACGGATACCCTCTCAAAACAGAAATGGCGATACACAGCTCACCACATTACCGCCAGCTGATGGACTGATTAAAATTTTCTGAAGGTTCAAGAGCCGAAGTGACAATGCTGCTGGGGAGAAACGGCCAAGAAACAAAACTCAGGCCTTAAGAAAATACTCCAAAGAACAAAGAAAAGTGAAAATAAAGGATCGACGAAAA
Source organism: Coenobita brevimanus (assembly GCF_032717465.1). Classification (NCBI taxonomy): domain Eukaryota; kingdom Metazoa; phylum Arthropoda; class Malacostraca; order Decapoda; family Coenobitidae; genus Coenobita; species Coenobita brevimanus. The sequence continues at coordinate 53,747,473 of NC_137018.1, read as the reverse complement.
TGAAACAAGCTCAAACAATATAAAACATAAAATCCCACATAGGAAGCAGGCCCCCTCGACAAAGGAGAGGCTCCCCCACCTGCAGAAGTGGCAGACTTCGGTAGATACATATTCACCAGATAATCTCACGCTGTCGCCAAGAGTCCGAAGAAAAACAGAAAGCAGTCACCGATAAAAAAGTTACATCCCCCAAATTCTCCCTCTCTTTCTTTCTGTTTCTCTCCCCCTTCCCATCCTCTATCAGTGAAGGATCGTGTTCTGGCAAACGTACATGACTTACTAACATACCAAAATCTCTATCTATCCCCATGGAGACATACGTAAACCCACAGTAGAGTATTCTCCACAGTAATAATAAAACCACAGGACAGTTCAAACACAAAACCACAATACAGCCTTCTATACAAACCTCACAACTACAAAGCCACAATACAGGGCAAAGATCCCCACAAAAATAGTCACGAAACTGTCTCTTATCTCTCATCTGGGGACGTGTGCCAAACAAAAAGGTTCAATACAATCTCCACAAACATCAACAAATAATCTCTATCTTTCACCACGGAGCCGCGAATGAGGGCACATGCACACTACACCACCGCAAAATATCTATACTCTGTTCACTTCAAATGGACTTAAATGCTAACTCTTCACCCGGACTGCCGCACTGTCACGAGAGAAAGATACTAGAATATGGTGCTAGTCACGAAGAAGTGCTGTGGAAAGGATGCACGGTCGTAGTAATGTCCTAGTCTGACATTAAGCTTCGAGTAAAAGGCTGCAAAATGACGAATATCTCTTCCAGGTTAAAGTGAATTGCCTGACATATAGTTTTTATCAAGGGAAATGTGTATTCCAACAAACATACAAAGTCTTTACAAATTTCTTCAAAAAAATCACACACACACACACACACACACACACACACACACACACACACACACACTCTCTCTCTCTCTCTCTCTCTCTCTGGAAATAAAAAGCAAATTCGTCCTTCAGGCAAACATCCAACACACCCGAATCGCCAGGTGTGCATACTTCCGGTGGGGGACAGGTGAATGTGAAGGTAGCAGGTTTATTGTGGTAACTGGTTGCATCATGAGTACGTTGAACCTTAGAGTTCGGGTGAGGAGCTATTTTTATATACCTGTTACTTTCTAATTGGCTTTCTATCCCTAAAGCGGCCTTGTGAAATATGAGATTCTTTTTATTTTATACTTGCTTCTTTGGTATAAGCGATCTATCTCTGGTGGGGTACGGTGGGTCCCAGGTAACAGGCAAATCATATATTATCAGCCAGCTCACTATGATTGATAGTTCTATGTATTATAAGGTTTTCTTTTGGTGGTACACAGGTCATAACATTAACTTTAAATATGCCGGGAATCGAACCCGGGACTGTGTAAAAAAAATACAGGTTCTCTCTTCATTAACTTTAAAGCTATCAGTGGACCTCCTTATTTCTTGAGCAATGATAAAGTAAGACTTGTATACAGTGATCAGTAAAGAAGAGATATTTACATGATATTTACGTGATATTAACTAGATGCAGTGAGGATGCAGTGGGCGTTAAAGTCAAGGCGACCACATACAAAGTTGCGTGAGAGCATTTTATGCATCTCCCCATTCAGCAAAAGGCCTCTCAACTTTAAGCCACGGAACTTATGCCTTCTACCACGCAACTCATGCCGTTCAGAGTCCACAACCGGGGCATTAAATCCTCATGTGGAGTCCTTATTGCTAAACACTTATAAACACTTTACCTGCAACCCTCAATCGCCTGTAGCTATACGCTTCTACAACACCGATTTCAGCCACACTCACTTTCACTCACCTCCGTTTTCTTACCCCGTGTGAGAAGAAATCGTTAGAGAAGAAATGTTGCTGGATTTTAGGAGATACTCTTCTGTATCTCTTCCTTTACCTGCTTGTGCTTTGGAGGCTATTATAATCCTCTTTTCCAATTCTTTAATCTATCTTCAAATAACTAGCCTCACTTACCATGCACTTGGCTCACATCTTATTTTATATCATAGGCTATCCAGTAGTTTTCCTTACATTCCTTCAGTTGAGCGTATCTGCAATTCCTACTTTCATGTTCTCAGTTCTCTATAACACTTGTTCTGTCTTTCTGGTAATTTCTAAATAATACTGTACTCTTGTTCCGGTATTATCTAAGGCGATTTTTCCTCCTAAAGCTAGATTGGTGGGGTTGTTATCAAGTCATAAGTGAAGTATATAAACAAACAAAACCCACCTCACCACCCACGGCCAAATACTGTTGTTCTTGCACCACTGTGCATGACTACTGTAGTATCCCCACCACCGTCACTGCACCTAGCACCACCTCTGAATCAATCACTAGCGTAGTCACCACCACCACCACCCTCACCAGCACCACTAATGTCGAAGCGGCGTTCCCGAAGATGCGAGACGACGCCCCAGCAGGGTTACGACCACAAATATGGCGACCACTAATACGCTGACACCTTTATGGAGAGCTTCCTCAGGTTAACCCTCACGCCCACAGTCCCTTCACTTGAACCTGGGACCAGGCGAAGAGACGGAAGGAGGAGAAAGAACAGAAGAGGAAATACGAAAAGTGACTACAAAGGAACGCCGGAGACTATTAAGGCAAGCGTATCATAGAATACGTTACAGTCAGTGTGTGGAGGACAGGAAGAGGGCGATGGAGGCGTGGGAAACTGCAGGTAAAATCTCAGAAACGTCAGAAGCTACAAGCCCCTAAGGAAGATGAAGGAGCGATGGCAATGAAGCGAATAGTGACAAAAAACGAGCGATAAGGTAAGCAAGGCGTCACCAAACCACTGGGACTATTGCGTTATTTTTGTCACTAATCCTTGGTAAGTAATCCTTGTTGGAATAATGAATATCTTGTGTTGGTACCTTCATTAATAGGCTGTTTGTTTGTCAGGAGGTTCAGTAGCCCTTATACAACAACTATTTTTATAACAACATTTTTTTTATTATAACATCTCCCTGTTTGAGAAAGTAAATAAATGAATTGGGAAAATAGGTGGTGCTATATAAAGGCATCCAGGAGGGTGGTACAACAGACAGGCAGACAAATGCCCGTAATCTTATAGTATTGACAACTGGAGAAATACAGTGAAAACCCTATCACTGCTAGTGCGTGTTTCACATGGTTCGACTTTTCCTCTATGTATTCGTCAAACTTTAGGCGTGCTTGTGAGGGCATGATACCAGGCAGTACACACCTAAATGATCAAAATCCCTCATTAAATATGCAGTTAATTTACATTCTACAGCTAAATGCACGAACTACCCTTAAAATTACGAACCCCCCTTAAAATTTTACACCTCTTAAAGTAACAAGTAAGTAGCCTAAGTTTTATCATTTTTCTACCATTAAAGAGAAAATACTGACAATACGCTTATGGGTTACATCATATTCCTGCTGATCATTGTGCCATTACCAGACCTACTTTACGCATATACAGTATTTAATATATATATAATAAACACCACGATTATGGGTCACAGAAAATTAATTTCTACTGGTCATTGTACAGATACCAGACCTAAATTGAGACAGTATTAAGTGTGTAGTACCTTGTCACATTTGATCTGTGAACCTAACTTCTATATTACTGTTAATTCGACACAGGTAAAAAGTGCGATGTTCACCTAAAAAAAAAAAAACTCTAGTCAGTCATCATGACGTATATACAAACTGGTATAAAACAAATTAGCATCGCCGCCAGGGAGAACGTGAGGAGTTTAATGAAGAGCTTGTTGGTTCTCTCAGCCTTGGATGGAACCGTGACGAGACCAGGGGAACCTCTGGCCTTGAAAATGGGTGCTGGGTCATGGGAGTCTTTGCCCTTGAAGTTAAGTGCAAGATTAGTCAGGTCTTTGCACTTGGAACGGGGTGCAACTTCAAATCGGGAGGCGCTGACGGTGGGCGGGTGGCGAAGGCGAATGGTCTCTATATATACCAAGGACATGATAACAGCGAAGACCTCGAAGATAAGCGCCACGAACCAGACGTCGATCAGCTTGAGGTAGGAGGTCTTAGGGATGGTCTGGCTGGTCTGGGTGAAGAAGGTCGCCAGCACGAGCAGGGAGGTCAGCGACACCATGATTCGGTCCTAACACAATATTGCGCGTTAATATTTACACATATTTCCTTCAGCAGTTATTTACACACGAACAAGATTTATTTCAGCAATACACAGCAACATTTACATATTTACAAGATTATTTCAGCAAAATGTATTAATATTTACACTCATTTACAAGATTATCTTCTGAAAAACACATTAACATTCACACATACCTTCAGCATTCACGATTTACTGTACCCCTATGCTGCATCCGTACTACTTAAACGCGCGCGCGCGCGCGCGCGCGCACACACACACACACACACACACACACACACACACACACACACACACACACACACACACACACACACACACACACACACACACACACACACACACACACACCAACCTGAAAGTCCGAAAGGTCGAAGTGGAGGGTGGTGAGGGAGATAAGCACCTGCAAGAGGCTGGGCGTGAAGGTGTTGCCAATGTAATAGCTGTACTGGTTCTTAAATACCAACTCCACCTGCGGGGATTAGGAAAATTGATTGGTATAAAAAAGAGGAAGAGTATATGAAAGAAGATGAGGTTTTACGGGTGGGAGGGAAGCCCAAGACAGAGCGTCTCCCCTTCAGTCCGATTCTTTGTTAATTCGTTACATGATTCTTTGCCTTACCAGGAAGTTAGGGGCCCAGGGCTAGGCTGCGTAGTGCCGATATTTTAAGACAAGGGAGACCAGCCTCGTTCGTCCCCGAGTGTCCTTCAGGGAACAATAAACCACAACCACACCTTCAACATAAATGCTTACGGGCTTACTGAAGCACCTTAACCCACTAGATCACCAGGCGTCATTTTCAGCCAGAGAGAGAGAGAGAGAGAGAGAGAGAGAGTTACAAAGTCATAATCACTCCACATTTGGCGTGTGAGAAGAATAGGGCATTGGCACGAACACTCTCTTAGCAACCTCGACACACACCTGCGAACGTTCATAACTCAAGCTTACGTAACTCTTCTTTTATCAGTCAGAATCCAGCTTATTTATTTTAGTGTTCGCGTGCATGCGTAAAAGGTAGGGTGTTAATGGTTAGGGTGGTGGCGGTGATGTGTTGTATTTAGAAGAGGTAGGGTGCTACTGGCTGAGGTGGTAGTGGTGGTGGTAGTAACGGTATTCATGTGTATGAGGTAGCATGATTGTAGTGATGTGCGTGTTTATGGTGTGGGATGCTGGTGGTGTTTATAATGGTGATAGTGGTGTTATGCATGTGTGTTAAGTAGGGTGTCAGTGATGGTGGTAAAAATGGAGTTCATGTGGATCGTGTAGGGTGTTAATAATGTTGAAATAAGTGACGTGTGCATGCGTAGGAAGGGTATTTATAGTGGTGGTAGTGGTGATGACGGTGGTAGTGCTGGTGGTAGTGAAGTGCATGTATAGGAAGGGCAATAGTAGTGGTGGTGGTGGAGGTAGTGTGATGTCACTGACCTTGACGTTGCTGATATCCTCACTGGTATAATTGGTCAGCACTTCAGAGACCAAGGTGTACTCCAGTAAGTAGCGAGACCCCACGAGCATCACGCCCGGACCCTCCTGAAAGTACCATCCCCTGACTCAAATTTTACACCTTATATCTCGATGGCGTGTACTGTTGTGTATTCCCGCTACCTCCAGACGATTTTATTCAGCTTTCGAAATATCTCTTTGTGCTGAAGGGGTTGATGAAGGCTGTATCCACCCACGCCAACTCGAAGCATTTACATAATTAGTCCTCACATTCGGATGACTCAATTTTCATTTTATTTTTGATACTCCCAGAAGATTTTATTAAATTTTAGGAAGGATCTCGTGTACTGGAGGGGTCAATTAAGGCTGTATCTAACCCCATCAATTCGAAAAATCTCTCCTAAGCTAAATATAATCGCAGAAAGAATAATATATATAAACTATGTCACCAGACTGAAGAGGCACAGAGTTCTTTGTCGTAAAACATTCAGTGGAAGTCTAAACTGAAAGGTAAATGCACTTAGCAATATGGAAGTGGGTGCTCTTTAATACTGTGACCTAATGCTGGGTACTTAGCAACATTGGGTTCGGTGGGTTCTGGTCAATAATTGTGTTGGTTTAGTTTCATAAGTGGTTTAGGTCACTGAGTACTGAGAAGCCTCCTCCGGTTAGGGCATTAAGATTGGTTGACTTCTATTTAGCTTAATCTTGGGTTGAAAGGCTTTGTAAATGCATCAGTGCTTCATCCTTGTTCGCGTGATGTCAACTTTCTATACTGTGTGAGTTGTGGCGGCATTTCTAATTTAATTCCTTAACCATGAGATTATATTGTAGAAACCTATCTTACATCTACTAAAGACAACCTCTCCGTGTTTTACTCGTCACATTCACATCTCATTGATCTTTTCACCTAATTTTCATCATTCATTCTCCCTGCATGTCCAAACTAATTCAGTGTCCCATATGTGAGCAAAATTTTCCTGACAGAAGAATTATACTCCTGCCGTCATCTTCCCCAGGATAATTAGATGTACATATATCTTGCGGCTCTACCCTCCATATTCACACCTCGTAGATATTTTCACTCAGTTTATCTTCGTTTTTCTCAATATGTCCGGACCATCCCAGTGTTCCAGTTATTCTTCCGATAGAGGAATTATACTGTAACTTCACCTGCACCAAGATGCCCAGCTCCTTGGTGACGTCCTGCAGCTCAAAGATGATGAAGCACACCTGGCGGTCGAAGGGATACATCTGCAGTTCAAAGTGGCACTTGAACGACAGGGTTTGCTCCTTTTGTAGAATCAGAGAGTTGCCTGCCCCGCTGTACACTATGTCTGAGGGAAGAAGAAGCATAGATGACAAAGGTAGCGCAAGAAACATTCCCTCAAACAACTACACGCAACCGTCACTTTACAAATGCAGGTCCTTCTTTCAGCTCTGGGTGCGAAAAGAGACCTTGTCCAGACTTCGTGGTCAGCCCTGAAGATCTGGATTACTGTCGACTTCACAAAGTTTATTATTGAGGACAGAGTTCTTACTAAGTCCTAATCAGCTAAAAATTATATGTTTATCTAAATGACAGGGTTTTAATGCAGTCAAGAAGTCCTAACGCGACCTGGGTGAACAGGAATCAAGGGAACGAGGTGTTTAGTCAGCGCCTTGAGTCAGATAAAGAAACCGACCTTCACGAATGGTGGTGTCCTCGTCAGGCAATGGAGCGGTGGACCTCAACACGTAGGCCGCCAGGGAGTGTGTCGTCACCTCCACCGCACTCTTGGTCCCATCCACTGCCTCCAGGTTGGGACTCCACACCTGTACGGTTGAATAAGGAGGCCTAAGATTAACGCCTATCCACTGCTCAAGGGGTCATTAAGGCAGAGAGTTAATTTTTGATAAGGTTCACTTTCCCCTAGAATATGACACGCAACAATCAGATTTTCATCCATCTCCCCAGCTGTACTGCGGAGTGATGAGGGTGGATTGTTTCTTAAAGATATGGATTGTTTAAGTAGGGAGAGGCACATAACAAGAGATTGGCACCCATTTGTAACTTGACAGCCGACAGAATGACTCTGGCAGGTAATGTTAAGCATATCTGTTCAAGAAAAGAAAATATATATGCTTTTAGATAATAATCTATGTCAAGTACAGCCAGGATTCCAGGGGTTTAAATGGCGAATGAATGAACGTCTGGCCTATTTTTGTTCTTACCTCTTGCCAGTTGCCCAGTTTATTAGCTCGGTAATAGGGTAGAAGATTAGCGAACTTGAGCCTCCTGTCCCGCCACTGCATCTTGAGGAACACGTCTATGACTATCCTGAAGGACGCGAGGTTAAACTCCCTGACTGAGGTGATGTTGAGGGCGAAGGAGATGGGTAAGGCTGAGGACACAGTTGGAGGTGGCAGTTTCTCAGAGTATCCGGGCGGCTTGAGAACCACGTTGCAGTTCATCTCATCACTCTGGTCACTGCAGTCTACCTTCGAGTCGCACCGAGAGCTCTTACTAATGCAGGATCCGTCATCGCAAGTGTACTCCTCTTTCTGGCATGTAGTCAGTAGCAGCTCCACCTGGTAAGCAGAGGTTAAGGTAAAATGATGTGCACAAGGAGCAGAAAGTGGCTGTTCATGATACAACTTTGTTTTAAGCTCATAAATTTGTTATGTTAGGGAAATGTACATTCCATAGGAAAATGTTATAAACTGATGTATTACCCTCTTCTGTCTGCATTTGTCCCCACTGACTGTCCAGTTGTGAACGCCGACTGGAAACTGGCCTTCCCACTGAGAGTGCATTTTTGCTCTTAGGTTGGGATACAGGCGACTTCTCATCAGCCATGTACCATTCTCCTCTTCCATAACAACGTGTGCCAGACCATCAAACAGCAGTCTCATGTATGGATTGTCCCGGAAGGAGAACACGCGATCAAGTGTTGAATCACTACACAGCCCACGCAGTCGCATTTCCGGGTAGTAGGTGAAGTTGCACACGACGCAGGACTCAATATCGCAGGGACACGCAGCCCACTTGTAAGGATCATGTGAGACAGTAGCGATACACTGGAACTCCGGGGTCACTGTCTGGTACTCTCTCAAGAACTGGTACCAAGTTATGGGGGTCCCGTCTGTTACCTTCATCCACTGGCGGGTCGTGAGGTTTCCTTTAGAGCCGATCCAGTACATGTGAGTCCAGATGTCGAAACAGTTATCTTTGAAGCGGACGAACTTGTCAAAAAAGAAGGCATTCGTGTCCGCATCCTCGGGAAGGATAAGATCACCCTTCAGTTTCTTGCACCATGAATCTGCTTCTTTAAAACTCATCTTGTGATTAAAATACAAGTAGAATTCATTTTCCTTCTCTCCACAGATCTCCCACAAAGATACATTTAGGGTGACGGTGGGGCCGAGGACCTGAAAGTCACCGCTTGTTAAATCTAGAATAGGATTGTTTAGCTCGGGTAAGTCTTGACATTTGAGTAATTTTTGCATTTGACTTTGGTCCAGAGCAGTATCATACAACTTCCAGTCAGCAAGTTCCCCATCCAAAGTTTCCAGGACAATGAAGTCGCCGTCCATGGAGTGCAACTTCTGCCCGACCACTAATCGACCACCTGGACGCACTTCTAACTTCTCCCCCTGCTGCAGTTGCCCTGGTGGGATCTCAATGTCGACAAGGTACTTCTGTTGGCCGTGGCAAAAAAAGGGAGGGGGGAGATTAATATTATCTTCAATATGAGAAGCTAGAATAACAATACTCCGTAAAACTTTATTGTATTATTTAAAGAAATTACTATTCAATAACACTAATGGCTGCAATATTCAGTAATTTACCCTAGTTTTATATTTAGTTATGAATCCAGTGAATAAAACGTGAAAGGTGGCATAACTTTCATGTGATTGTTTTTACTGTGAATTCTGCCCGTCCATCTGCCGTAAAACTTTCTCTAATTATCAGCTAGACGGATTTTAGCTGCAGTTACCAGTGATTATGGCATGTTCGTGCAAGAGTAAGACAAGAACTAGATTTGCTTTCCACCCTCTATCCGAATTTTAGATGGTTTAGTCAATTTTTCGTACAAGTTTCTGTTCATGTACAAGTGATTTAGAAATATTTTGAGGGTAAGCAAGTCACAGGAGCATAAGAAAATTAAACACAACATTATTATAACCACATCCGTTTCTTAGAGAGTCTTTGCTTGTGGGACTTATCATATACACACTTTTCTCCAACCAGTAAATGCTAGTCTCACCAGGTTATCATAAATAACCCTCAGTTCGCGGGTGTCAAGGTTGATGGAGACGCCGATGTGTTGCCAAGTAAACATGCTTAGATTGAACATGATCGCCTCTGACACCAGGCCCCCGCAGCATTGCACGTGCATGTCCCTCTTCTTGGGCACCAGCTCTATAAAGTTGCAAGAATTGTTATAAAGGGTGGAAGATTGCAAGAATCGTTATGAAGGGTGGTAGGTCGGAAGATATTATTGTCATTTATTTTAGGGTCATCATCATCATAATCATAACCATCATCATCATCATCATCAAAGTAGCACAACGAAACTTGGTACAGTACCTCAAATATTGTCTTACCATTAATTATACAGACAAAGATTCAAGGATCTTCCCCAAAATGAACGAGTACATAGAGGAAAAATCGAACCATCTGAAACACGCACTAATATAGATGGGTGTTTCATTGCATTTCGCCAGTTGTAAATTTTCTTTGGACAGACCTGGGAGGATGGTTGTTTCTTTGCCTGGAAGCAGAACCAGAGCCACACACTTACCGATAAACAGCTCCTCGTTCGAACCCGGGACGGCGTAACTGAGGAGCGGGATGTGCGATGTGACGCGACGAAGCCTCATGTGAACCAACATTGTCACCTGTCCAATTAAAACTCTACTTCATTCATCTTACCTACATGGAGAGTGTCGTCTTTTTGCATTTTATTTTTTATAGGTCAATAGCAAAGACAATACCATGGCTTAACATCCTTTCCATAGAACATCTTCGTGACTAGCACCATTTTGTAGTGTTAATCTATTGTTACAGCTCTGCATTCAAGATGGAGGATTTCAATTTTAAGCCAAGTTGAAGTGGACAGAGTGTAGGGTGAGCCAGTGGCAGGTTTTTCTCTCCCATGGTTCTACTTGAGATAGTGTCTTTGGTGCCATAGGAAGCATCGTAGCCCATCTTCCTAAGCGATTTATTCTGCATATTGAAGCTTAACATACCCTTCCATGTTAATTATACCTTTTTTACATCAATACAATACTAGGGAGCAATACCTTTATCGGAGAGACACAGGCTAGAGAAAATATATGGATGATAAATAAGTAAATAAAATATAAAAATAATAAAGAATTCAGGCTCTAACCTGTCTCTCTCCCACCCAACATCCCTCCAAGACGGAAAATATATTGCCAAGGAATAGAACCTAAAAAAACAATTATAACAACGACAATATGACCAAGAAGGACAGAATAAGGAAGTTCAGCACCAGATGGAACTCCTGGACTGAGATTTTTTTTTTTTCAGACTTTCAGCCTTTGGTTCTTTCTTCTTTTGCAAAAAACGAAGACACTAACTGGCCACTTTCTGGTCGAGTTGATCAATGCTCCTTAATGTGCGTCGTGTACTGTATAATAATTTTTGTTTTCTCATATCAGCATACGCAACATTCTGGGTGCGTGCAAAAAGACTTCAACAATAAATATTAGTTAATGGGTCCAAGTGGGTGAAAAAAATTGTTTGAAGCCACCTTAAGTATCAACAGTATCTGGGGAGCCAAGGCCGATAAATTTTAGGGCCATAACATTCCCGTACAGCCATTTACATTTTTGTGTTTTCCCGCCAAGGATCTCGTTGATTTATTGAAGTTAGCTCCCTGTGGCATACCTTTACTATAAAAAAAGGAAAGGGAGCATAAGAGATTACCTAACTTTCATTTTATGTCTGCAGAAATTAAGAAAAAATATTTAACAGTCACAAGGAAGTGGCATATAAAAAAAAAAAATGAGCAAAACACTGCATAGTGGATAGTGGATGATGTGCCGCTGGAAGACACGATGCCCACTGCGATTTACGAGCCGTGCTAATACGAGTGAAAATTATATAGTAGAGGAAAACGAAACTAGTCGAGATTAGTGGTACTGTACATATATCACACAACCGGGATGTGAGGTTGTAGTAGTAGTAGTAGTAGTAGTAGTAGTAGTAATAGGAGTGGTAATAGTAGTTATGGTTGCTGTTGTTGCCCCCAGACTCCTTTGGAAGTGAACCAAGTGGATAGCAGACTGAAATTGCTCTTCTTCTGCTGTTCAAGGATGTTTACGAGTATATAACCAGGCAGTAGGGCCGCTTCGTTGTATAGGTGTCGCCGCGTGAAGGTGTCCCTCTGCAGCACCAGGGCGGGGATGTGAGGGGCAGGTGTAGGGTCTTACCTGTCGCAGGGCAGGGATGGAACTGTTCGCGAGACCAGTGTCAAGGAAGCTCTCGGTGGTGGCTACGTCGCTTATCTGAAACCTCACCGAAGGCGCACGCCGCCTCTCTCCACCTGGCCACACGACATGGAAAATGGCTTTTGTAATTTATTGTTTTGACTCCATAAACAGATAAAAAACTTAACCCACTTTCTAAGCATCACTTCAATATGAATGAGACTATCTGCAGTTTTACTCGAAGATAATTAGCATTTTTTTGTTCCGTGTATTGTAATTATCTAATATATAAAAAGTCACCAGTTTCTCCTTTACATACTACTTTACCAACTCAGTATAAATTCTATTTAAAATATTCGTTTTTGTTTACATTGGCAATGGAGTCCCAGTCGGAGGTCACAACTAAGTGCCTTAATTTTTGGCTACATTACCACACTTTTGTACATAGATAAGGATAGCATCAAGGGTGACTGGCCTCTGGTATGGGCATTAGGACAGAACAGAAAGTTGGCCAGTTCAGATTTGATTAGACTAGATTAGGTTACATTAACTTCAATCATGTTATGTTATGTTACGTAATGTTCGGTAAGGTTAATACTGAGAGTCAAATGCGACTGAAAATGTCAGAATCGAGTGAAACACGCTATAAACTACCAGGAAGACCTAAGTTTGATCTAAGAATCGCTGCGTGTGTGAAACTACAATTTAACCAGCAAAGGTCAGTCACATATTCCCAGTGACTTACAAACTATCTTAATGCATCTTTGGCATTGTCATACACAGGTCGTTTATTCTGACTTACCCCTGACGATGTTACGGGTATTCAGCAAAGGGGATTTCCTACCAATTAAAAATGCTAAGCTCAGATTGGGAAGGGGAGAAGCAGCATTATGGAAAGGTGAGAGGGTGGAGGCAGTGAAAGGTTTGGGTGAAAATACTGTAGTTAGGCAAGTATGGTGTCAATACCTGCCTGGCGCTAAAAAATATACGATCAGGGATAAAAATGGGCTCTTATGTGGTTATAGGAAAGTGGCGTGGGTAGAAAGTGGTACCATTATGGGAGGGTAGAAGGTAGAGGCACTAAGAGGTCTGGGTAACAGTAAAGTGGTTCTGCATGTAAGGTGACAATATGTACATGATTATAAAGGGAGCCCTTAAACTGTTACGGGTGGGAAAAGGCTGATGATTGGCAGGTATGGGGTTGAAGTTATGAGTTTGGTCGAAATATTGTGGATGGGCAGTTTGGCGTATATAAGGTATCAACATCTACCTAGCTCTGGTTTGCCAGGGATCAATGTACCCTCACAGTGTTATGGGAAGGTAAGAGGGTAGAGGAAGTTGAGAAGTGGGTGATTTTACTGTGGGTAGGCAGTATGTTGTATATAAGGTGCCAATATCTACTTTACGCAATAATATACGGCCAGGCGCATAATGGACCCTTGTAGCGTTATGGGAGAGTGTGCTCTTTTCGCTAACATCTATATAACCGATTTCGCTTACGATATATAAGGTGATGTGTATATAACGCTCCATTTTAGCTATGCCAGGCTATTTACCTTGTGTTGCGGGGACGGGTTGATCTATTTCCTACCCCTACTGCCACACACGTACCCACACCAGCAGTCTGAGCTGTCCTCGCAACACATCGATACCCCCAGCTGAGTTTCTAGATCGGCCCTCTTTACAGGTCATCTTTTGCACCATTAACTGAGTTCGATTCACGGTCTACCCATGAAACCTTTAGGCGGGGTCTTCTTTACCTCAGCCTCTCGTACCTAGAACTGAAATAGGGAGCTGGACTGTAAACTGGACGGTTGAATGTCTCGTCTGGGAGAAGAGTAAGAGTGGCAGAAGTAAATATCTGCCTTATTGCCTTTGTGTATTCAGTGAGCATTATTATTATTATTATTATTATTATTATTATTATCCGAAATAAAATGCAAATTATGTAGGTAATCCACAGCTAAAAGTTAATCAAAATCATGTGCTATACTCCAGTCCCAATCCTGCGCCTGAAAGCACCACCAGTTCTCAACACGGAAATGACGTGAAAGGAAAGAATAGCCCCGTCTTACGTTATCCGAAGTACAATTGAAAGTACGTACCACAGCTTAAAAGGTAAACCATATTGTTGTGCTACACTGCCAGTCCTACTCCCGCCGATGAAAGCGCCATCAATTCTCAGCACGAAAATGCTGTGAAAATGGTGTGTAAAAACCCATATGTAGAGTTACGCAAAACGGATTGTGAGAGGACGTTAACCTTGCATTTGAAAGGTGTTAGAAATTAGGTAAGCATAAGAGTATGTAGGATACTAAAAAAAAAATGAAAATAAATAAATTTGGAAATGACCCCCCCCCCAAAAAAAAAAAAAAAACTACAAATTGGAATTAAATGGCTATAGATTATTATGTGTGTGTGTGTGTGTGTGTGTGTGTGTGTGTGTGTGTGTGTGTGTGTGTGTAATAGTAACAAGTGTTGACACAATAACTGTCTAGTGATGGAGTGGTGGCCATGCCTTCAGCACAGCAATTCGAAACTCCCACTGATGACAAGAAGTTTATCATCTTACCGGGGGGCAAGTTGGTATCCTACCTTTGAATCATCTGGACTAAGATAACCTAGCTTAGGTCTCCCTACGTAATATAAGACTCACAGTTAGACAGATAGACAGTCAGATAGATGGATGGACAAACAGATACAGAGGCAACCAGACTTACCGGCGCCTTGACTCGAAAGCAGAATGAAGACGAGTGCTGCCTCCACCACTCCCGCCACCACCACCGCCACACCCATCCTTGCTGGCTAAGAAATATACAAAGTCATTATATTATGCTGTAGTTACTGCGGTAATACACAAAGAAACGAATTACAATTTACCACATGTCTATATTACTGTAATTAATGCCTTGGCCTAGAATTTCTCTTAGGCTGGAAGGTAGCTTGGCTGGTCGTGTTTTATTACAATCAGTTCCCTTTTGAGAAGAATTACCAACAACATTTAACAGGCCAGAGTTTCTCTTTTGGGTCCCCTTATTTATTCGTACTAAACAGCAGAGAAGGATATACAGAGCTTAACGTGATTGATAAAAGAAAAGGGAACAGCAGAGGAGGATATATACAGCTTAACGTGATGGAACAAAAAGGAACAAGTACTGTTATGGCTGAGAACGTAAGGAGTGTGGCAAGGACCAGAGTGAAGTTTGGTACACATGTTAAAAGCATCTTGGCAGCAGGCACGGTGCATCTCGACCACAGGGAAAATCTCATTCATCATCATCATCATTCCGACCTTTATTCCACCTAAGGATGGGATGAAGGAGGGTGCAGAGAGCAAGGAAAGAGAAAAATAAACACCATAGAGGGAGAATAGATAAGTCCAATTTTTACAAGTATAAAGACACACCATCCTAACACACCCACAGAACAAGCTAATAGAGAGAGAGAGTGAGAGAGGAGGGGCAGTAAACTCATGAAATATTATGGAAACAAAAATACCAAAAACAGAAAAAAAGTGCAAGGTTTAAACGAGATATATAAGCACTGAAACTGAAGACAACACGAGGCAACGCGTGCACTCTTCCATCAAGGCGAGGATGTGAGGTGGAGGGCCGGGGAAGACACTGCCACTCAATCCCAGTTCATACATAGAGCAGAAGACTGATGTGTGTGTGTTGTCCATAGCCTTCACAGCGCGTGGAAAACAGTACCTGAGATAGAGTTTTTACCCTCCCCTGGTACACTGCATCTTTTCACTACCATGGCATTCATTAAGTCTCTCTCTTTCTCTCTCTCTCTCTCTCTCTCTCTCTCTCTCTCTCTCTCTCTCTCTCTTGATAGCACTGGAGTCTTCGTTTCACCGTTTCCTGAGCGCATTATATTCTGTACCACATCAAAACATTTTCTTGTATTCTATTGTGTATCTTTTTAATATCGACATACAAGTTTATATTAACAAGAGGATATTTAAGGCTTAATGTGCTGAATAAATTGCTTAGGAAGAAGTGCTATGATTATCCAAAGCCACTTAATACATGGTCCCACGAACAAAGCGTATTTAAATATTACGGTCCAGAAGTTTAATCCCTTAGCTCTAGGGCAAAATTTGCATATTAAAAAATTGTCATTCGATTTTATGCAGCCTAGAGGAAGCCATTATAAATCAGAGAGTTTGACGTAACCATCATTAACTCCTTCGCTATCACAGTGCTTTCCTTATTGTTTTTTTGTTTTATTTTATTTTAATGCAGAGAAGAAAGAACCAAAGACTGGACTCCCCAAATGTTGCATCCTCTAAGAAGAAATAAACAACAGAGAGGCAAAGTCAAGATACGTTCGAAAAAACTGTACACACTGAGTTTAAAAGACTGGAGGTTGCAGGCAGAGGGAAATACAGACTGAGGAAGACGGCACCAAGAATAAATATTACGTTCTCCGGCTGTGGAGGTTAAAATACTTCTCAAAACAACGGACTTATTTTAGGATTTTGTTTTTAGAGCCTGAGTGTGTGCAAATTCATGTTTTTTTACTTTTTTTCTTTTTTTTGTTTTTTAAGAGCTTCCAGGGACGTAGGTTCGCCTCCTGTTCCTTAAAATGATCTGGATTATGGAAGCCTCATCTCTGGTCCTCCTACACCCTAGTTCTTCCGGTCCTGTCAGTGGGGTATGAACGGATTTGCTGTGACTAGACGTGTAAATGAGTAGCCACGCAAGAGGTAACAATGCACGCTTGTTTGATTGATTGATTGTGTGTGTGTGTGTGTGTGTGTGTGTGTGTGTGTGTGTGTGTGTGTGTGTGTGTGTGCCATGAAATTACTTCTTGCATATCAGATCCCAACATTCCTCTTCTCAACTTAACTTATGCAGCTAAGACATCATTTTATTCTTTTTTATGCCGTCAGACGATTTTCATTCAGCTTAAGTAGGACCTCAAGCACTGAAGAGGTTATAGGATGCTATATCTCATTCCTCTTCTCAAAAATGCCTCACTTCAGCTTTATGAAATCGTCTGAGAGAATACAGTCATCATAAACCCTCCCACGCTCGGGATAACTCTGTCTATTTGAGCTTGTGCCAAATGACTCAATTCAGACAAGAGTGAGTTACGACAGCATGAGTGAACCATTAAACCTCTCATCTTGGCACAGCTCTATAATTATCTATTCCAGGTAATGCCATGTGATTTTATTCAGCAGAGAGTGAGTTATAGGAGCCGGAGAGAATGCCATCAATGAGAATTATAGTGATCCATACGCTAACTCTTATGCTGTTCACCCTATATAGCACACTGTTCAGCTTTCATTCTCTCGCCAAACTAATTCAGCGACCTGCCCATTATACAAGTGACATACAACTGTGATCAATAACCCTTCAACACGTCCGGGGCTCTGACCTGATAGAGAGAAATTACATAATGAAGTGAGACTGTTGCACTCCAAATCCGCTGGAGTATTACTGTTTACTTCAGCAAGGCCTTAGCACTGCTTGATGAAATTTCGAAAGACTGGGCTGGTTACATTAGCAAGGCCTCGTAAGGATGAAGCTTCAAAACACTGGGCTGGTTACCATAGCAACACCTCGTGAGGGTTTGATGAAGCTTCGAAGAGGCGAAGCATCAGGCGAACTGTTGTCCCATTCTGTACAGCGGCATGATATTTGAACATTGCAAACTCTCAATTTCGGTTAATTTGTAAGTCAGTTTGGTTTTAAATGACATATCTTGGTAACTGAGTCGTAGTTGCATAAAATTCAGTGAGCCTTAGTAACGAAGCATTGATGACTCTCCTTCGTTACCAGCCAAATCGACCATCTAATATGACTACACTTTACTGAACTGAAAGGGGATAGCGTTCTTTGTTATAGCAGAACAAACGTGTCACAAATACCCAGAATAATCGTCTGTCATAGCCTAATACCAAAACTAATACCATATCAACAGGCAACACCCAACTTATTGATCTGGTAATTGTCTTTTTTATGTGCACTGATCTATACCAAATTACATATGTCTATTCTCCAGGTAATCAGTGTAAGAAAAGACATATCGACGGGTATTGTGTACATTTTTTTTCTTTTATACCCAACAAATCTATATCTAATTATTTACATTTACACTCCAGTCAATCAGTGTGTTCAAGGCAGCACAGTTAAAAGAAACATCAATACGTGTTATACTGTATATCGTTGTGTAACCCTTTTATATTTGCTCTGATTTACATTGATTTATATCCTATTTAATGAAAGAATACTGGAGTTTACAAGTGAGTTCCAAGAAGCGGAAAGAGAAGGACACATCGATAAGTATTGTGTATTGTTCCGCACCAAGTCTTTTATATGTCCACTGATTTATGCCCGGTTAATTATACTTATTTTCCAGCTAATGAGTGAGTTGAAGCAGGATTAAGATGCATCGATAAACACTGTATGCTGTTCTGTGCCCCCGTAACATCTATTTTTACCGATTAATTTTATGTTTAAATGAAGGTATTGTTCTGGGTTCTCGTGATTTGTGCCGATACTGGTTAATTCTTTGCTTAGATACATTTATACTCGACGTAATCACTGCGTTCTATCCTGCGTAGACAAAAGACACATGGATGAGGAATGTGAATCGTTACATGTCCACATTGTCCAATAATTTTCAGGCTAGTTATGTCATTTGCTCACCTATTATCATTTCTCTCTCTCTCTCTCTCTCTCTCTCTCTCTCTCTCTCTCTCTCTCTCTCTCACCAACCTCAAAAAGGAGACTAACACTAGAATATAATGCAAGTCACGAACGAGTGCTATGAAGAGAATTAAGAATCATAACATAGTCTTATTCTACCACTGAGCTACGTGAAATAAGCTTCAAAAGGACAAGTATCTGGGACAAGTAGAATTGAAGTGAGTATAGGTGGTCAGTAATACGGTTGAAAATCGTTTATTATACAAAGGAAGAGGAGTAATTTTTCTTCCTTGGGTGTAACTGGGTCCACGAGATTGTAAGATGCTTTCTTCTTGGCTCTGGAGGTATCGTAAGACCTTTTTCTATGCGACTTGTTCTACACATTACACCTTAACCCTCTAATGGTCGGGGCAACTCTAATATTCAATTCTTGTTAATGCCAGACAATTTTATTCAGATGAAAGGGTCATAGGAGCCTGAGTGCTAATATGAAATGCTCTTCGATTTCACACACACACACACACACACACACACACACACACACATGGCCACATAACCCCCTCCCACGCACACATCATGCCATCTCGTCATCCCTCACACCTCCCGCAATACCATTACTGTATCACCATATTCCTCCACACACACAGAGAGACCCATAATCCTTCATAACATATATTATAACCTTACACACACACACACACACACACACACACACACACACACACACACACACACACACACACACACACACAGTCATTATCCTATATGATTGTCGGGGAAGAGACCCAAGTTAGCCTCGTAAAATATGTAATCCATGAAGTACAGAAGATGTGGCATAAGAAGGACGATCCTCCACAGACACTGATAATGGAGATATGAAAGAGGGTCGTCTTCTGAATGGCTGTGGCGGCTCCGTAACACCTGTTCTTTAGCGATTTACTCCTCACGTTACACCTGAGTAATTTTGAAACATGCCTTACAGTACTAAACTTGAGCTTCTTTTAATTTAGCACGCCTGCAGAAAAGAAAAAAATATATATAGGCGTGATTGCAGGAAAGAAAAAAGTTTATAAGTGTGACAGTTGGAAAGGAAAATGTTAATAGGTTCAACAACAGAAAAAAAAAAAATGATCATAACTGTAAGTGCAGAAAAGGATTTTGTTTTTATAGTTGTGATTAGAAAAGAAAAATGTTTACAGGTGTGATTGCCGGTAAGAAAAATGTTTACAGGAACAGCATCTACCTGAGCTGCCGTCATGCTCATCCCCCAATACACTGGTTCCTTTAAGTCCTTCGTCTCTCTCTGTCTCTCCCTTCTCGCACACGGAGAGGATTCCTGTAAACATTAATATTTATAGAATTAAAGGCTTCTTGGTATTAGCAGTAGTGGTAGTTGTATTCCCGGGTTCAGCTGAAGCGTCAACCCGGTGCATTACAGATAGTCCATCGCCCTTCTTTTGCGGTAGGGAGTGAGTTCACGGAAGTTGTATAAATGGGCAGAAGGGCCGCTCGGTTATATCAGTGCCACTTCGTGAAGGCGTCCTTCTCCAGCACCCCTACGACATTATAGCAATCATTTAATACTGGATTAATTCATCATGTTACAGGTCATTAATTTTTTATGGAAATGGAAATTATTTTAAACTATAAAATCCTCCGCAAAATGGTATGGCTATTTTGTTCGAGTGTTACTTTCCAGATATAGATAAATTGGCCAAAGGATGATGCAACTAACTCTAATAAAATCCATGCTCTCTTTATTTACCCACATTTCTTGGCAAATATTAACAGTGCAACCTCCTGTTACATAAGTATTCTGAGTTACGTCGATTTTCACCGTTTCTTCGTATTCATAACTTTCTGAGCTTGAGTTACGTCGTCCCCCGCTGTTTCTTCACATTCGCAAACGATTCTGTCTCTTGTAGATGGTCCATTGCGACAAGTGGAGATGTTGGGTGAAAGAGAGACACAGAGTAAGGCTTGAAATCATTATTTTCCCTACCGTTTCCTGCTACACAGAACCGTCTCTCTGAAGATGGATTCTGTGTAGCCGAAAACATTAAAATAAATAAAGAACCCAAGCTCCAACTTATGCCTCTCTGCCGCCCAACATTTGCTGTCTCTCCTTCAAAGGTCGATGCAAGGGTATACTGTATATCTGAATTATGTAATGTCTCCTTCAGATGTTCGGAACTCCTAAACTGCGGGAGACGTACTATCACGCCTCATAAAGACGCTGAAGTTGCCATGCTCTAGTGTTATTCTTTTTCTCTCTTTTTATGCTGCTCTCTTTCTCTCTTCTTATGCCATTCTCTTTACCAGCATTGTTTGAGTGACTGAGGGAGGCGTGCGTGATCCAAGGTGACTCATTTTCCGTCCTGTCACGCGTCACGGTATATGGGTGATACATTACGTGGCCCATATTCGATACCTACTCATTCACTCTGCCTGTATGGAGAATTACCTGTCAATCGCGCTCACATATACCCTCGATTTCTCTTCCCTTCCCCCTCACGATGTCCACACCTGCACTTCTGTGTGTGTGTGTGTGTGCTCTCAGTACTATGTTTGTTGGTCAAATGTCTTCCTTTATTTGTTCTTGTTGTTGTTTAACCCCTTCAGGCCGAGGTTGTGTTTTTGTAGCTTGTTTTTTCCCCTCTCCAGACGATTTGATCCAGTTTGAGAGATACTTTAACAGGTATTTTATAGCTAATGCCCTCAATAACCTCTTCACTACTGGGGGACTTTCCTTAGTTGAATAAAAGCGTCTGGCTATAGTAAGAATATATCAAATAGTTATCGTTGCAGCCTCAGGTTAATCTGGCTGCAAACTCGGTGGCCTGCAGGCTGAAGTTGCCCCTCTCCTGCAGCCCACATATATATATATGCAAGGAAGAAAGAACTAAAGGCCAGGAGTCCGCAAACTGTTCCTTCCAAGAAAAAAAAACAAAATCAATACAAAAGAGAGAGTCGTCCCTCTCGTTCCAGATTACACTAAACAAGACGTTATTATATTGAATGGCGAGAAACACGGCTTCCATCAGAACTTTATATGAGGGTACTGATAGGAAGCCTTAAGTTAAGCGAAGCACATTCTTGTAATGAGAGATAATGCTTGTAAATTATAAGAACCACATTACTAAAACGAAGTGCCCCGGGTTGTTAGCAAGACCCTAATTGTTGGCAATCATTTCAGAAACACCTGTCATCATCAGATTGTGGAATGTACTCAGCAATGATACGGGAAGATGAGACATTTTATCATTATCACATACTGCAGAAATTACCGCCAAATGTGGGATATGGTCTATTCCTTGGCTCTCTGTTTTACTGAAAAGGTCTAGATGAAATTGGTGACATGAGGGCATTTTGATAACACAGGGAGGTGTCAAAAGTGAGAGGTGTCATATGAAGAGGGTGTCAGATGATGATAGGGAGTGGGAGGAGGGTGAGGATGAGATGGATGAGAAGGGTGAGAGTTAAAATGTAAAAGAATGACAGATGAAGAACAGGGATAGAGAGGTGTCAGATAAAGGTGGTGTTAGGTGAAATAAGTGGTCTCAGATGTCAGGTGAGAGGGATGTCAGGTAAGGTACTGTAAGTGTCAGGTTTCAGTTGAAGAAAGTGTCACGTGAGGGAGTAGGAAGGTGTCAGGTGAAGTACTATATTTTTCGAGTTAGGTGAGGGAGGTGTCAGGTAAGAGAAGTGTCGGGTGCCAGGTGATGAAGGTGTCAGGTATCAGGTGAGGAAGGTATCAGGTGAGAGAGGTGTCAAGTGTCAGGTGAGGAAGGTATCAGGTGAAGATGTCAGGTGAAGGAGGTGTCAGGTGAAGGAGGGGTCTGATGAGGGGATGTCAGGTGGGAAAGGTATCAGGTGAGTGGGGGGGTGTTACCTGGTTGCTTGAGGTGCGGCGTGGGTGTGAATCGGGGCAGAGACCGACACTGAATGACCGACTGACGTAACGATTAACCCCTCATGCTCTAACCAGTGTCACGTTACGTCACAGCCCCCCCCCCCACCCTCAATCATTGTCACCTTTATTCATTCTCACCTTCTCTCCCTTCGCACCACCCTCACTCTCAGTTTCACCTTATTTCACTCTAACTCTCACCTTCATTCTGTACCCCCATCCTTACTCTCATTTTCACCGTCCTCCCTGACTCTTATTTTTCACTCACTCACCCTCATTCTTTCCCCCACTTTCACCCTAACCTTTACTGTCATGCTTCATACTCCACAAATATTCACCCTTACCC
Source organism: Coenobita brevimanus (assembly GCF_032717465.1). NCBI lineage: Eukaryota > Metazoa > Arthropoda > Malacostraca > Decapoda > Coenobitidae > Coenobita > Coenobita brevimanus. The sequence continues at coordinate 53,724,525 of NC_137018.1, read as the reverse complement.
TCATTCTCACTCTGACGTTCAACCTCATTTTCACAACCTCACCCACATACCCCAGTCCCCTTATCCTTCCTCTCATCCATTTCACACCCTCCTACCCCCCCCTCTTTCACCCTCACCCTCCTTGCTCTCACCCTTACCCATATCTCCCTAACTTTCACCCTCATCACAAATACATCAAGCGTCAGGAACTTGTCACAGTGCTCTGGTAATTCCGTTAATGCCAAGTAGTACCCAAACATGCACAGTAGCGTGTGTGTTCCAAAATTAACATGTACAGAACGTGTTATATAACTTTTTCAGCGGTTTCTAGTTATCATTTAATAGTGTAGTAGCTGACTCGCCCTGAACACCCCCTAGTCTCTCTAATTCATGTTAAGAATTTACTTGTTAAGGCAGTAAAATCCTTCATTGTGTCTCCCCTTATTTGTAACAGTCTCTCCGTCGTCTCTCGCTCTTTCAATACTGGTTCTTCGTTGTCTCTGCCCCTTTTAAGACTCTCTCCGTTCTCTCTCTCCCTTTACATGAAATAATTGACTGTGATGCCACTCCTTGAAGGCTTCCCTCTCCTTAGCCGTGCACCAAAGATCTCATTTCAGCCCGATTAGTCCTGTGATGTTTATTTAGATTATATTCATGCTTTATTATGACAACTGTATTTCTCTTGGGATAAATTTTTCAAGCTGGAGAGGTAAAATATCACTTTCATAAACCCCTTCACATCAGCGGAACCTTAAAGATATACACAACAGTACTGACAATGAAGTAATAATGTGTGTGTGTGTGTGTGTGTGTGTGTGTGTGTGTGTGTGTGTGTGTGTGTGTGTGTGTGTGTGTGTGTGTGTGTGTGTGTGTGTGTGTGTGTGTGTGTGTGTGTGTGTAATATCTTTTTCGTTTGTGTAGGGTAGTTGAACGAACTGTTAAGTGAACCAACTTTATTTTATATGCACTTCTTCACACAGTGCTGAGAAAATAATCTAAGTTAATCCGTATCACATCTTTGAACGAGGGGATCAAGACAGAGAAATAATTTGTAATGACAGTGACACTAGTTTTCTAAGTAGTAAAGAAAGGCATTACAGGCAATTATATTTTTTTGCCTTATCAGTTACCTTTAAATTTACTAACCTTATGGATCACGCTCATACCAACGCGCATAGAAGCCAGCCGTCAAGAGGTTCGCTGTCGGTTCCTGAGTTGACATAATTACCACGTTGCCGTCGCCTGAGACAAAGTAATGATCATTGTCCGCAATTGTGAGGTTGCGGGAAAACAGCGCCGGATATGCAAAGTTGGCGGTGAGGCTGGCCGAGAGTGTGAAAGGTCCGAATTCGTCAGGCAGAGGGAGTCCACCATCGACGTGAGCACAGGTGTTGACGTCCTCAGTTTGGCACCACAGGACACTACACACCTGGGCGTAGAAGCTGTAGTCGTGGAAGCCTTGAGTGATGAGGCCGCTGTAAGCCACCAGACTGTAGGTAAGGCTGCTGGTGGCGGTGTAGGTGAGGGAGCAACACAACCCGTCCTCGTGACACGCCTGCGCTTCGAAAGTTTCACCAGATGCACCTGAAGTCAGCACTGTTTGTGTGTAGTTGCTGAGGTCGTCGTAGTAAATTAGGTGATCTCTGCGGGGGCTGGGAGGAGAGGCCTTTCGAGGGACGGTCAGATTTTTAATACCCCCTTTTATGACTCGAGGTTTCTGTATTCCGTGAGATGGCCGCCTCACTCCTGCCACAGAGGCCACCGACTCCACCTCCGCCACGATCATTCTGTTGCCTGACTCTGAATCGAAGGAGACGTCGTGCTGAAGATCCGTGTACCCGCGATAGATTCCAGATCCCAGCTTGGCCCTCTCAGGCCAGTGGTACCCGGACACCAGGAGGTTGACGCCCAGATCATGTGACCATCCGTTCTGCACAGATGGCGCTGTCGGTATGTAACAAAAGAGTAATTTATTGATTTTTCTCTACTTATTTATTGTTTTGCTATGTATTTGTTCTCCTCTTACTTTCAAGAAATCATATTTTCTTGCCTCACAGGATTCGTTAGTCAAACTGCACCCCTTTACTTTACCTGGGCACGCTTCATCCGGCTACTGCTCTCTTTGCTCAGTCACAGGGTTTAATCACTATAGCAGATGTCACACTAACCTTTGCTCTTCATCTACTAACATCAAATTTCTTGAAAGTCCGTCCAATCTCCGTCTGTGTGAGTGTAACCACTTGAATTCATTACTACGATTAACTCATGAAGTGCCTCAAGAACAAAAGTTATGACGTCTTAGCATATTAATAACGGTGTAAGGAATCAGTATGAATTTCGTATACTGGTTGTTCAAGGGAATGCAATGTATTTAGCAATGATGCGTGATGATGACGTGAGAGACAGAAAATAGAAGCATCGATGTGAGAGAGAGAAATCAGAAGTAAGAAGTTTAGTCACCTGTGAAGAAGAGTGGAAAACATTGACGCAAGAGACAGTAGATTGATGCATTGATGAGAGATACAGAAAAATATATGTATTGATGTGTGAGACAAAATTTGACTTATTTCAGAGACAGAAAATAGGCGCTTTGATATAAGACAGAAAATCGAACCATTGATGTGTGACAGAAAATCGATGTACTGGTGTGACAGACAGAAAATCGGTGTAGGCAATTCGCTTACCTATGAGGAAGGGCAGACTATCCACCCAAGCAGTACTCATTATCACGTCCTTTACCCCGCGACTCACCACGTTGTTCAGGCCAGGGTGAGGGAAGGCGATGTCGAAGCAAATCTGACGTGATATTGAATTCGGCTTGGTATTGTATTCAGCTATTGTATTCATCCTGGTATTGTATTCAGCTATTGTATTCAGCCTCGTATTGTATTCAGCTTAGGTGGCTTCCTTAACAGCTTTTCCTTAGCAGTTTATTTGGGGGGTCTTTTCTAACAATTCTTTAGCAGTTTATTTTGCATATCATACACTGTTGCAGTCTTGTGTGTTGTTATGTCATCCTTGTATTGATTCTCTTTCTCTTTCTCCCTCTCTCTCTCTCTCTCTCTCTCTCTCTCTCTCTCTCTCTCTCTCAATTACCTGAAGTGTGAAAGTGACCCCAAAATCCGTAGTGAAGAGGGCCGTATCGTCACTTTCGGCTCCCGGATGAAACTCAGGCTCCAAAAATAGATTCTTTTTGCGATACCTGCAGAGAGAGAGAGAGAGAGAGGGTGAGCACTACAACGGTCCATATGCCTCCTGTCCCACAAGATGTCACCCATTCTTTGGTCAGTCAACTGCATATTCTTTACATTTATACATATATCTTATTTATATATCTATCTGCATCTATCAACTATCTATTTATCTGTTTGTCTCTGTCTGCCTGCCTATCTATCTGTATATGGTGTTTTTATATAGTCTCAGTCTCTTCTCTCCCTCAAAAGTTTCGTTTCATGCTGCAGCCTTCCATGTTTTGTGTCTTTGGCGACAGAATTAATTTATTCCTAGAGCTGCTTCTATTTGGAAATCGTCTCCCCAGATTAATTCCCCCCAAACTTCATCCTACACCAGTTCAGGTCCAACTATTACAGATTTTTTTGCGAACAGAGGACACCTGTGATCTAGTACTTGGATTTTTTTCCCCCCCCACTCCTCATCTATTTAAAAAAAATGGCAGAAGGAGAGGTTGCAACACATTAACATGGCGACGATGTGCCTTTCCTATCCTAGACAACTTGTTTGTTTGTTATCAAGTCAAGGGAGTAGCAATAAACCATGAATATGTTGCTCCTTACGTTGCACACACCCTGACGTCCACATTGACAGGTAGGCTTCAGGTTTGGAGCAGTGTGGCAGCGTTTGGTTTGTTTCTATTACTGTGGCTGGCTCTCTCGCAACCATATTTGGGAATTCAGATACCTAGCATGTTCGTAGACAAAGTTTCCAGAATAAAGATACCACTCGAAGCTTAAACGTGGAACAGGAGGGTACAGTACTAAATAACTAAAGTCTAGTGCAGCTCACAATCGTAGTTAAACCCTGAAGAATAGGAGGTTAGAACACTACTGTTACTACTACTACTACTTCTACTACTACTACTACTACCCTCTGTTTCATTCCTCGAACCTCCGATACCTCCTAATCAAACGACGACTTTGAGCTGCGCAGGACTTTTGTTGCTGAGTGTGCATTTACCTAGCGATCAGAGTGCCGTTCCTATCAAAGACGATCTGGGTGTTGTAGAAGATGTAGCCGCTGGGGGGGCACTCATAAACGGTATCGATGGCGTCTGGGAAGGGGCTCTTGGTGGCGGTCTCTGCGTTGCAGGGGCTGGCTTCTGCGAGATCCACCACCAGGTATATCTGATTCAACAAGGCAGTGCAACTCAACGCCCTCACCGCCTGCAGAAGAGAAAGGGAGGGGGGAGGACAGGTGAAATTACGTGCGTTCATAACCATCAACATCAAAGTAATTAAAAATTGTAATAATAGTAATGATAGTGATCAGTTTTACAAACTGCTTTAGAAATCAACTCTCTTTGCTTGGAGTGATCTTGAAGGTTGTCTACAACCTGCCTTGCAGATTAACTCTCTGTTTGACACTGATCTCAAAGTTTAGGCCTTAGAAGTCAACTTTCTTTGCTTGAAACTGACCTGAATGCTGACTGTCTAACAAATCAACCTTCTCTATCTACACCTAATTGAAGCTGAAAGGAACTGATTCTTGGATAAATGGAAAAGTTCTGAAACCAACCTAAACTGATCTGAAACTAACTGGAACCGACTTGACTGAATGGAACTAGCTCGAAACTGACTGGAACTGACTTCATACTGATTGGAGCTGCTTCAAACTAGCTGAAATTGACTTAAAACTGATTGGAAGGGATTTGATTTGGAACTAAGTGAAACAAACTGGAACTGCCTCAGACCATCTGAAACTGACTCGAACTAACTGGAACTGACCACAAAGTTTTCTGGCTCGCTGTTCATTCCACAAGGTATGATTCGAATTTCCGGATCGGGCACGTACTGCGTCACGGAAAAGAAGTCTTGCGGGTTAGCGGAATGCATCTCCAGGCTCTGAAGACCATACTCGGGAGCCACAAGAATATCCGCGCCCTGGAAATTCAATGTAGTTCTGTAATCTTGAAGTACTGGGAGAATGGTAAACTTTTAAATTAGGCTCATCTGTTCACTGAAAATCCAAAATAGTTAGTTAGTAAAAATCCATTAACATCTTTATAGCTGAAAACGTGTAAGTTATGCCATTTCTCTCTCTCTCTCACACTCTCTCTCTCTCTCACTCTCTCTCTCTCTCTCTCTCTCTCTCTCTATTTTTGGCTTTTCACTATACCTAGATCAGTATCATTACTTTTTAATATGGATATAACTTAATAGTCTAAAGTAGCATCTGTATTTTAAAACGCTGGTACTTTGTTGATATGTCTAAGTTGGCACTGTTATATAAAATGTTTTCTTTCGTAGTATGGACAATCAATTCTTTATCAGAAATGATTGTTTACCCTTGTTTAACATACATAAACATTCATGTACATTTTACTCTCAAAAAATAGTGAATGATTTGCATGTTACTGGTGAAAATTTGTCTCGTAATGTACTGTACATGAGTTAAGTTATTATAGAAACAATATTTGCTTGAATGAATAGTTGTACTGTCAATTTCTGTTTTTCTCTGCTGTGCTGTAGAGGAAAAATTCGTATAATGACATTCCTGAATTTGTTGACGTGCTTGTTTATTCCTATTTTTTCACACCTGGAAAAAGTGGGGGATGTAGGTGATTATTAAAGAAGGACTGCAGGGGTACGCAGTTGATAGAGTACTGGAACCCTCTGGTGTAAGGTAATGGTGGGGCGATTAAAACGAAAAAGGAAAAGAAAATAGGGGGGGATATAAGAAAACGAAAGAAGAAAGTTATAGCCTAGCGACGTTCACTCTTTAGCTATGAGGAAAAAAAAAGTTAGCAGCTGTTTGTGGCGTATTCATTCCCAACCTTGTATTTCGTGTTTACAGTTTTATCATAGTCTTCACGGGGAGGGTGATTGTGGTAGCCAGATAAGATAGTTGTGAGAGTCAAAACGTGTAAAAACCCCTTTCCTTTTATCTTTTTTGTTCTCTGTTTGTCAGTCAGTCAGTCTGTCTGTCTGTCTGTCTGTATCTGTCTCTGTCTCTGTCTCTGTCTCTGTCTCTTTGTCTCTGTCTCTGTCTCTCTCTCCTAAGATTTTCTGTTTAGTACGGCGAGGCACTTTAATCATATCTATTTTGGATCTTGTTTTATAGGCATTTGCATTAAAATTTACGACGGCAAATATCTCTTTTGGAAAATTTACACTGATTTTTTTTTTGTATGTCTTAAATTACATATATTTTAATGTAGTTGGCAGACAGACGGCTGGATAGATAGGTGGTTCAGTCCTACCTGCTCCTTAGCCAGGGCCGCGTATTCTGAGATGATCCTTGCGTTCTCGCTCAAGAGGGCCTCCCCTCCTTCCGTCCACTCCTTGTACGCCTCATACTCCAGCACCGCGCCTACGTACGTCACGCTTTCCCCCGCACGCACGACGCCGTCCACTGTCGCTGTTTGGGCGTGCACGGGCGGTAAGAACAGCACGGAGTTTATAATTCACACCTTTAGCCCCGTACAGTGTATGCTCAACAAACTACAGTTGTTTTAAAAGACAAGCAGACACCTGACTAAACATAAAACTCAATTAGGGACTGAAAAACGCAAATGGGAGAGGAATTGCAAGTCCACAGTTCTTGACATTCTCACTTTCCTGTCGCTAGCATGACAGAAAAAGAACGAGACAAGAAGACATATATAAAAGGTAAAGTATTTTATACCTTTCAGCTGACTAGAGGCCAAGAGGACCAGCAATGCAAGAGGACCACCAGTACAGAGGAAACATACGAGTATAAGAGGACAGCCAGTAAAAGAGGGCGCCAGTACAAGGGGACACTTACATTAGATATCTTCCAACTGCCTAAGAACTAAGAGGACCAGCAATACAGAAAAGACACATATGAAAGTTACACTAGCGAATATTCTCACCTGCCCTGCCGCTAGCTAGACAGAGCAACAGGCCCGGCAGTACAAGATGTTTCATGGTGGTCATCGGGTGTAGTGGTGTGTGGACGCTGTTAGTGCCCCGCCGCACCAGCAACATCTGTGACCTTCCTACCCTCCCACACATATATATATAAACCAGTTCTCGTATTCATAAATTTTTTTGATAAGCCATGGTTGGAATCATAGACTTTTTTTATTTTTGCTCCTTAAACCAGACTGTGTATTTCATTGGCTGCTTCGTACTGTGGTGCTGAAGAGGAACACTTTCACGTGGTGGCACAGATATGACCGGGTGGCACCGCTGCCTGGTCGTACAAACGACCCTCAGTTACCTCACTATCGCCCCAAAACGAGGATGGTGGACTGCAGGACAGGAGTAACTTCTGTCTGCAGCTCACTGGGTTCACATTTAGATGACCTTGGGATTGCAACAGCCACTACTCCTCTAATCTGGGAAAGGTCATCGACCCCTTTCAGCTTGGTTAAAGGCCACATGTTGTCAGACTGGAAGGTTGATTTGGCTAGCAACAAGGCAGACTCATTCCTACCTCATAAGGCTCACCAAATTTTACTTAGCCAATAAAACGCCTTTGTCGGCGAGGTACGAGAGAGGTCATTTAAATCCGAAAGCATTGAAATGTCGCCTTACACCCCGAGAAGGTCTAGAGTATATTGATGGTTATCTGCCTACTAAGTTTCATGCCTTTATGGCAAACTGTCTGGCCTGTGGCCCTCTTTTGAAGATTTTCGACATGCTGCACTTGTCCTGCGTCACGTGCCGTGCATCGCCGGGGTGTGATGAAACTTGTTAAAAACAAATCTTAAAGAATAGGGCTATCATATGGTGCATACCGCGCTGTGATCGGCCCTGTGGTTGCTGAGATGTAAGCTTCTCAAAAGCGTTATGGTCGGGCTGGGTAGGGCTGGGCCGTTTCGGGCCGGGCCGGGTTGAGCCGCTCATATGTGAGAAAATACCACAACTTGACGAGACTCGCGAGGGCTTCGCACTTTCTCGTAACCAGAACTTCATATTCGAGCTTTGCAGTGGCTCAGTTACGTCAGATGAAAACAAGGCGGGTATAGTTACGCAGGAATAAATAAAAAAAAAGTCATGGGATTGAAGGGGTTGAGGTTCTTGATAAATAGTATCCCAGAGGTGATATTCTGAAAGGTATTTATGATGCATCCCCTCTTTTTACGATGCATTCCCTTTTCTTACGATACAATCCCTCTTTTTACGATACACTCCCTCTTTTTACGATGCATTTCCTCTTTTTAAGATGCACTCCCTCTTTTTATGATGCTCTCCATCTATTTACGATGCATTCTTTCTTGCAGCTCAGGTTAGTGTTCGCAGGATGACTGGCTAGAGTATATTAATTCACTGTCTTTCATTCTTTCATAAAAAACAGTTCCTGGTTACAAAAAGAAAACTGCCGTTGCTGTTAATTGTTTTGTAAAGAAGGATGAAGAAGAGGGTAGACACTTTTTTTTTTCTTTTTTTTGCATAGAAGGAACAAGAAGAAAGAATAGAAGTATTTCAGGGTGAAGAACAAAATGAGCAGAAGCTTTTATTTGTTATGCATGGGAAGACTGAGGATAGAGACTTTTATTTGCTTTGCACAGGAGAGTGAAAGAAAAGAGCAAAAACTTTTATCTGCTTTGCATTGAAAGATAAGGAAAGAAAAGAGGAGATATTTTTCATGTCTTCAGTACGTCCGCGAAAAACGAATCAACGTTACGAAATCGATCATAAATATGTTCGTAAATTCCACCCCAGATATCACGAGCTGCGTGAGAGAACCCCATCTGGAGGTGACACTGGCCAAGGACCATGGGTAACTTTGTGGCACCATTTCTTGTACACTCTACTTCGTTTCATAATATACTTTATCTCGAGGAACTGTTACCCACCTCCGCATGATTATGTTCCGTTTATTTTATTCTCTCTACCCACAGGCGATTTCATTCCGACTGAGAGGGAAGTTTTTGAAGTTTTTGTGCTGGAGATGAACGTAGATCAGACGATTTTATTCAGAATGGAAGAGAATTTAGGGGGTTGTGAGGTTGAGTAAAGCCTTCATTTACCCCTTCAGTGCAAAAGGTCTTCCCTAAGCTGAAGAGAATCGCATAAAGGTAACTAATACAAGGACAAGAGTGTCAGTAGTACCAGGGGAGTGCAAGATGGTCTCCACATAACCACAATACACCGACATGCTTCAGTGCAAATTGCTTTGATAATTAATGCACCTACTAAAGCATGAAGGTGTCTCTCGTTACTCTTGCTGACGTATACTGTACATTACTAAACGCGGGACGACGTGTTTTATACTGTACTGCACTGTATTCCTTCTTCAGTAACAATATATTGACTTCTGTTCTGCCAGCCAAGGTTTAATAATGTGGCAACAGCTTTGATTTATAGTTATTTAGCATTGAGATACATAATGAACCATGAAAGCACAGCACACACACACACACACACACACACACACACACACACACACACACACACACACACACACACACACAATCATCAAACCCGCGTGCAAGAACACATTAATGACTGTAATGTACACAAGCTGCCCGTATCTCAGCTGAAATATACTGTCAACGGATTCACAACAGCGACTCTGTAAACAGCGTGGACTTTGCTGTGTGGATGATAAATTAGGCTGTGGTTATTGTCAGAGCAAGTTTTCCTTTTTGGGCCCAGCACTTGTTGGTAAATATAATCGGGCGGAGTTTCGTTAGCCTATGAGTCCGTATCATCATCACCATCTTATTCTTCATCATCGTCATCATCATCATCATCATCATCATCATCATCATCACCATCATCATCATCATCATCATCAAATTTATTATGATGACTTATTTTATTCATGCTTTTCCATTTTTTTTTTTTCAGCTGGATAGACTCTTCGAATGGGAGAAGATAGATATAAATTTCTTCAACCTTTTTTACAATAGGTATCTCCAAAGCTGAATAAAGTCGTTAGAGATAGCTGGAGTAAAGCAATAAAACCCGTCATTGGTCTGAAAGGATTAAGAGGGAGAGAGAGAGAGAGAGAGAGAGAGAGAGAGAGAGAGAGAGAGAGAGGAGAAAACACAATGCAAATACCTTAAATGGAGAGAAGCCTGGTATACAGAGGCAATTCCATTAGTTCTCTTAGAGCCAGTATCTTAATAAAAAAAAAAAGGAAAGTAAGAGAGAAAGGCCATCAAATATGTGTATGGAGAAGCACACTACATACAGGTCCATAGGTCTATTCAAACCACTATCTCTGAGTAAACAAAAGTACATACCGTAAACACACTGTACTAAAAGCCTATTGTTCAGCTGATGTCAATGGTCCTTGTGCTCGTCGGCGTGGGAGGCCTCGTAGCAAATTCTCCCTTAGCGATTTATTGTTCATGTTACACGTTTTAAAAGATTTTCTATGATTTTTACATCTGTTTAGCTCAATTTTACCCACGTTGACCCGATCCCACCCATGTTGACCCCAGTCCCACCAATTTTGACCAGATCCTACCCATGTTGACTCGATCCCACCCATGTTGACCCGATCCCACCCATGTTGACCCGATTCTACCCATGTTGACCCGATCCCACCCATATTGACCCGGTCCCACCCATGTTGACCCAATCCCACTCGCGTTGACCCGATCCCATCCATGTTGACCCGATCCCACCCATGTTGACCCGATCCCACCCATGTTGACCCGATGCCACCCATGTTGACCTGATCTCACCCATGTTGACCCGATTCCACCCATGTTGACCAGATCCCACCCATGTTGACCTGATTCCACCTATGTTGACCCGATCCCACCCATGCTGACCCAATCCCACCCATGTTGACCCAATCTCACCCATGGGAACCCGATCCCACCCATACTGACCTTATTCTACCCATGTTGATATTGATATTAGTGCGACAACAATTCACAGAAAGAAATTAAGATGATATAAGCCAATTAATCTCTGAAACAAAAGTGTTTAATATTTTCAAAGGCAACGAAAGGAGGCCTAGTAACTCATTTACAAAGCTTAGTCAAGTAATTTTATTTTAGTAATTTTCTTGTTACAAGGTCGTGGCAAGTTTTTCAGCAGAGAGAAATAATGTGAAATCGAAATGTTAAGAGAACTATTATCCCTTCACTGTGACGGTAACTTCAGGATATTGAATTGGCCATTTGCTAGTTTTGAGCACAATGAAGTTGAAAATATTGACAGTTTTCGTATTGTCAGCATAAATCTTGCCTAAAAAAGGAACTAATGAGTGAAAACAGGTTTGGTGTAATATCAAGTACTTGCTGATGCTGTGCTTCGACTTAACCGCAAATAAGGAATGTACAGTATCGAAGGCCGTCGATCTTTTCAGTGTTTGGCAAACTACTTATCATTATTCCTCACTTGCTGCTAAATCGAGGCACAACATTATTCAGCAAATATTTTACATCATGGCAAAACTTCTTTCACACGATATTTATCTGTTTTAAGCGTGATTTATGCTGATCCTACGAAAATTATCAATGTCTATATTTTCAGATTCCTTGTACTCCGAAACTCGCGAGTAGCTAATTCTTGTCAAAGCCTGACAGAGTTATTCAACAAAGCAGAACACTGTGCTATGACACTTGGCTCACGCTACTTATTGTAGTGGGAAAAGGTAAGTTCTTAAGGCTCCTTCACACGATCAGTGGACACCTGTGGTCACTGACTATGGTGGCAGAAAGTCCTTGGAAAATGATTGTGTAAATGCGATGAACATAAGCACCATCTCTGATTTCTGCTTCATTTTTCATGGAATGTTTCATTTCCATGTTCCGAAACTGATGAGTAGCATGCTCAGACAAGTGCCCATTGATCGTGTGGACTGGCCTTTGGAGGGTGGCATAGACTGGTAGATCAAGTAGAATAAACATTTCATCCTCTGCTGTGGTACTAGGGCAGTAAACTAGGACAATTAACTAGGTATTAACTAGGGCAATAAACTAAGAAAATTAGCTATACCGGTAATCCTTTCACTTTAACTTGAAGCAGATTTTTGACCTTTGGAACTTTTCATGTAGCTTCATGGAAGAAAATGGCAATATTATGACACTGTCATCTCCTTAGCATTTTTCCGTGCCTTAACATCATAAGCTAGAGTTAATGTCATGTTACAGCTCGGTATTAAAGATGGACATATAACAATTTTAGGCCAAGCTGGAGTAAAATGGGTAGGGCAATAATTCATGTCTCTACGGAGCAACATAGACCTGCACATCAAGCAGAATCAACATGTGGTCTTCTGGCGTGGTTCTCTGAATGCTGACATAGCGGCCCTTCACCCCCTCCGCTCGGTGGCACGAGAGGAAGCGGTAGGAGGCGCGGTAGGGTCCAGGGTAGAGGGAGAACAAGCTGTAGGAGGCGAAGTTGCCGGAATCCACTCGCTTTGAGCCAACACGCACCTTTGAGAGCGAAAAGTTATGTGCTGGTTAAAATGGTGCAGTTACTCTTACTATCATCGTTTTCTTCCACGTATTAGACCATGAAAAGCTGTGTTATTTTAAAAGGTGCAATAACCCAAGGAAGCTGAGAGAGAGAAAGAGAGAGAGAGAGAGAGAGAGAGAGAGAGAGAGAGAGAACTTTTTTTTTTTCCTGTTTCCTTACCTCAATGTCGTGGAAGCGGAAGTCATACGAGTTCTGCCTGGAGAGGATCTTAATGAGGTGGATGGTGCGGATGGAGCCGAGATCCACCACCCACCACGGATACTGCAGACCGCCCTTCGAGTGGTATTCACTGACCAGGTCCTCGTCCACTGCCCGGCTTGGCTCAGTCGAATATAATAAGCTTTGGAGAGACGATTTGCAGTGGTGAGGTCAGCATTAAACATTACACCTCCTGCTGGCTCTTCGATAAGCTTAGAAAGAGATAGAAATAATCTCTGTTGCTACATTAATTGGCTCCATTTAACCCCGTCACAAGTCTTTGCTAAGCTTTGAAGGGACAGTTTGTAGTGAGACGAATAGAAACAGCTAGTAAATCTGCTAAGCGTTGGAGAGACAGTCTGATAGCAATAGGATTAGAAAAAGTCTCTGCTCATTCCTTCACAACCTGATGTCTCTCTCTCTAAGCTATATACAGTCGTTTTGGAGGTGTCAAATAAAATACAAAAGACATAATTAGACTGAAAGGGGTTGATGAACTTGAAAAAAGCTTAAATTAACTCCAGCTTCTTTGACTGAACATGCACTAGAGCTCTTCTTTTTCGTCGGCTGTGTGTGTGTTTTTTTTTTTTTTTTTTAAATTTTTCGTGCCATTTAATATCTGTATATGGGGTGTTAGCGTTGTTGTCCATGATACTGAAGCAAACTGTGTTAATATTAATACGGTAAATTTAACACAAAGATTTTCCCGGAATAAACTGTTAAGGCCATAGGGGCAAGGAAAGAATAAGAGCACACGTACAACAAAATTTTGCTAGGTAATGTATTTGAAATCTGTGTGCGTTCTGATGTATAAATAGTGATTTTCAGACTATCTTATTAAATCAGCTCTTTGTTCTTATTTCTAAATTTATTCCTTGTTTTCTACATCAACACCTACAGATGAAATATACAGTATTTATGGGATTTACTGACGAGATCTGCACCTGCTGATGGGACGTACACATTCCCCCTGGCATGTATATACTGTGACAGCGCCTCACCTGGTAATCTCAGGGCTTGCAAACGTGCTGCTGCCGTGAGCGACTTCTGTCAGAGATCTCGGAGTAGTGACGTAGGTGATGTCCTTGACAGATGGGCCTTGTCCCGCACCCATAGGGGAGCAAATGTTGTCTGAGGATCAAGAAAATCATTGAAATACTCGGACTGCTTGTTTTGCATGTTTTGGCAAAAAGCATCGTATACAAAAGATTAGAGACTGAATATGAGTGTATGAAGCTGACTGTGTGCTGTGTGGTTCCATTCTAAGGATAATAATAGCATCCAGATATCTGACATTTCATTCTTTCTAAGCACTATGCCTACATCTTTACTTCATAGCCACTCGCCCATATCACTACCAAGAATGGCGCTGAGAGGAGCCTAGACGTGGTAGCGCTGTAACTCAGGGTGGTGTAAATGTGGCGTCCACTCGGGAGTCAAACCTCATATTTCCCTGCACCTTGCCATGGGAAGGACCCTTGACCAACCCTGGTGAGACGCTGTTTACCACAAGAGGTCGGCCGTTCCCTTCATGGTGTATGTACCGGACTGACCCATATTACCTGCGGTTGACGGTGTGCTCAGTCAGACAGACCGGGGTTAAGCAACAACAACAACAACTGCTAAGAACATTATGACAATGGTCTTAGTTTGCTACTCACCTGCAAAAGAGAACCCCTGAGCCAGTTTGAGCTGGCTGATCGCGGCACACCGTACATGAGTGGCAGCCGTGTACTTTGGAGGTGGCGATGGTGGGTACTGAGGCAGGCACTGTGTAGGGTGGCCGGCCGGCATCCACACCATCTGCTGACACACACTGACACATACCAGACACCAGGCGCTCACGACGACACCAACCCACATGATGGAACTGAAATAAAAGCCTTATAACTAAAACTGAGTGCACGACGGCGTGAGCAAGCCTCCAGTTTTTACTATCTCAAATGGAACACCTGTAGTGGTAGTTGCAACCTGATTAGCCTGCATCCCACATCACTGAGATTAGTCAACAAAAATATAGCAAGTTTAGACCTATCCTCTCATAATCACTTGCTTCAGAAATTATCACAGAAAGTTCTTGGTATTTTTGGACAATTTATTTCACGTTAGGGGAGATTTTTTGATGGGGTAGATTTTGCCTTAACGTGGCCAATACGAGATGTTTCTTTTGTGGAATAAAATCGTCTGACGGAATATACATTGTAAAAAGTCGTCGTTGCACTGAAGGGACTAACTCAGGGAATACTAGAAAAATTGTTAACATACAGTTTTGTAGGAGCTGGAGGAGAGGAAGCGCTGAGGTCTTGCTAGCGAGTGCACGGGAGACTCACAACATACTATAGCTACAAGACACGAATATGCACATCCGACACGCTCTTCTGCTCCATTAGGCTCTCCAAAAAGCCTTCCCTTCATCACTGTCGCCGCCCTACACCACCACCACCATCCTGTCACCATCCCTACCACCCTGTCACCATCCCGACCACCCTGTCACCATCCCGACCACCCTGTCACCATCCCAGCACCACTGTCACCATTCCACACACTCCTATTTTGTCATCATGCAACCACACCTACCTTTAATACACCCTGTCTCCATCCTTGCATCACTGTCCCCGTTATATATTACCTATTTTGTCACGATGCAACCACAGCTACCTTTTATGCACTCTGTTACCGTCCTCCACACCATTCTCATCACTATACTAGCTTACTTATCCCCATGCAACGTGCACCTACCTTTTGCCAGTCCTGCACCACCGTCACCATTATTATATCACTCGTTTCATCACCATGCAAGCACATCTACCTTTTGCATGTTCTGTTATCATGAACACCATCGTTTCTACATTCTCCCACCAGCACCACATTCTTTTTACAACGTCATCAACAAAATTGCCCTTTGTTTTTATATCTAAATCATGTCACTGTTCCAGCTGCAACATGACAACAAACCAAAAATCTCAAGACAGAGACATAATTCAGTGCAGCTGGCTTTATTTAATGCCTGTAGTCCTACTTACTAGGCTCGTTTCTGCATATATTTCTAGATATCTGCTAAGCGTGATGCATAACATTATCGAACCTATTCAAAGGTAAAAGCTGTACCAACAATAACTTTTTTCGGTGCAGTGGAACGTACCGTCGTATATCTGTCGTAGCTAATACATACATGTACTGTAGTTTCAGAGAAGCAGATGTGCCAGTAATAAATCATGAATTTGGTTTATATCGATTAAGATACTAAACCCTCGTTAGACTGTAGGCTAATAATTCCTGAAACAGAAAGATACATTACAGTATCTTGACAGTACATCCGACTAGAGCTAACTTACAGCTGTTAATTAAAGTGCGAATACCCTGTTAATCCACCAACTCATTGATCACTGGGGATTTCCAGGCTTCTTTGCCAAGACAGGGCAGTGTTTTTGTGATAAAAATTGATATGAATTGGTTGTTGGTCATAAATGAAATCAGCTTGCTCATTTTTTTTCCATTTTTTGCTTTCATTTTCGTATCTTCATGTAGTCATAGCCAAAGTCCATGGACAGGAATTGCACAGTATAGACAAATGGCCTACTGCAGTCATGCTGTTTCCGAGAGAGAGAGAGAGAGAGAGAGAGAGAGAGAGAGAGAGAGAGAGAGAGAGAGAGAATGATCGACTATTTCCATTGTATTGTACGACGACGTGAAAACAAACAAACGTCGCTACGGGATAATGTAAACAAAACAGAGGGGAAACCGTGAGTGGGTTGTGTTATTGCTATTTAACCCACTGTACAGCAAAAATAAGGTTAACATTTACCCAACAATGAGGCACTCAGTTAAAAGCTGTCGATAGGTTGATTACTTGTACTGCATACGTAGCTGATAGAGTACAGTTGACATACGTATATATGTCTAGACATAGGTATATATGTCTATTGTGGGCAGAAGCAAGATGCTTGAGGAAGTAGAATGTATTTGGTAAATTTTAGTTCATATGAGCATTGTCAAGGAAAATAAAGAAATGATAATGTCTTACTTTTTATTTGTGAATGGTATTCCTTGACAGCCATGTCAACAATTTCAATTAGGCTACCAGGATTTCTTGCTAGTCATAATGGAAGCATTTGAAAATTGGGAAGAAACAAGTCAGACACAGTCAGATGAGGTAAGTCAAGTAACTGTGGAGTAAAGTAACTTTTAACTGGCAAGGTTAGAGTGGATTTGTGCATAATTTTACCTTATTTACTTCACAAATCACTACCAGGTTAAACAAGGATCCATTAGCATATAAGTGGAGGGAAGATAAAAGGAAGAGTACTATCACTCTGCTATTTGGAAATCCTCAAAGTCAGTTCAGTTATAAGCTGAGAGACACTTATCTGCTTCTATGCCCACAGACCTTCATTTTCTGTGATGTACCAGGGAAGAAAATAATGGACATTCTCTAACTGTGAAGTAAACACTGTAAGAGAGCAGGCAAACTTTATCTTGTGATGGTACAACAAGGTCTGCACTGAGCTTGTTCTACAGATGGTTTAAATGATTATGGCTTTACTTTCATTCATATCATAGCCAAGTGAAGCTGTAGAACAAAAAAAAAAGTATTTATACAGGAAATGAAAAGATTTCTTTACAAGTGTAAATACTGACCAGTGATTCACGTGTGCTTTATGTCCTGTGAATCACGCTAATTTCATCCACACAGGATTGTTATTAGTTATTTTGTTCTCAACCATGCCACTCTATGTCACTCCCCTTAGTTTCTTTACATGTACAGTATTTTTATTATTTTAACATTAGGAATGGTTTGGAAGAATGACATACCAGCAAATGCTGAAACTTATAGCCGTTGCTGTAGCTCCAAAATCTATTACACCGAAAATTGGTTAGCTTATGTTCTGAATGGTTTTCTGGATAGTATGAGATTAAAGCTTATCAAAAATAATACGAGAGATTTGTAGTGTTTTTTTTTCTTAAGTGTATGAATTTTTAAATATGTGGTATGTTGGTAGAATATAATAGCTCTGATAACATTATAGAAATTGCCAACAGGAACTTATCGGTACTTGGATGTATACAAGCAAAATCTAATTAATGAAAACTAGACAATGGCCCTATTAGATAAAATTTCTTTTTTCAAAATTTTAACATAAATTCCTGATTCGCCTGTTATGCATTAATGGAAGAGTAGTACAACTGTGAAGAGTTCAGAAGGATGTATTTGAGTTCAGTGACTAAGTCCATATCCATTATCCATGTTCAGTGATTGGGTTCGTATCGATGTCCAGCGACGTGGTGTCCAAGCCTTCAATGATAACAGCTCTCATGCTGTAATCAGAAGGAGTCCATTGTAATACCGAAGATAATTAAGATTAACATTTGATTAGTACTATAATAATAACTCATTCTGCCCAAGGACATTATTTTTTTTTTTTTCCAGAACTTTACATTCAGCGTAGGAGAGTATCCTTGTAGTGAATGGGTTTTTGAAGGCTGACACGAGTGGTTGTTTAATGTGGCAGATCCAGAATAACTGTGTGGCTACCTTACCTGGTTATGCAAATGTCCTTCAGCTACTTCCCTACCCCCTCAAAAGGAGAACGGTGGACTGAAGAAGAGCAGTTTAAGCCTGGAGTCCACTTAATTTACATTGAAGATGTGCTATGGGCCAAAATAACAACACTGTGCATGCTTAAAAATAATGTAGTCTTCTAGTTATATTCACAGCCACATTGGTGTAGGAGAATTCTTTCTGTCAGCGTAAAGAAGAAAAGATGATTACTGTGCCTACAAGTCACTGCCACCTGGACACTAGGACAGGGAAGGGTCTTATTTCTTACTTCTTACCGACTAAAATAGGACACAGTTGATCTGGCGGACATTCTGTAGGAAGAAAAAGTAGGGTAGGAAGAAAAAGTAGGTTGTTTTTATTCTGACAGAGGATGATACTTTTAAGGCAGAGATACAGATATAAACACGTGTAGGTACACTTCTCACATAAAAACTATGTACAGCATGAGAGAGATAGAGATAGATAGATAGACAGATAGATAGATAGAGAGAGAGAGAGAGAGAGAGAGAGAGAGAGAGGTACTAAGAAGTTAAGTGCTCACCAATTGCAATATACGGACCAAGGCAGCAGACACAGAAAGGGGAATCACACAAGCCTGTCTCCCAATATATGCAGTCCATATACGCTGCTGACTCACGAGGATGGCACGTCCCCCCTTGCAGGGTACACCATCTAAACCTGCGAAGTTGAGATGAAGGTTGAATTACTTATGTGAATAGTTAATGAGTTCTTGTATCCATCTCAGTAAGGGCATTTCGAAGTGGGGGGATTGGGCATGGAGACAACATTGTCCGTTGGCTATAACATACTCTGATTTGCCCAGGTGAGAGGAAGGCTGGGTTGCTTACGTGAATAGTTAGTGTTCCTTCAGACAGTTTAGTAGTGGCTTTTTGAAATGAGGGGAAGGGGGTCAGACACACGATAACACTGCCCAGTGGCTCCAGCACAATCAAACCTTCCAAGTTGAGTTGAAAGACAAATTGTGACCCCCCTCAACCAGGATGGTGGGCTCTTCAGTTTATTCTTGCTGCTAACTGATGATTTTACCGAACTTAGGAAAGTTGTCTCAAAGTGAAGAAATTTATTGAGAGGATATTCTCCCGCATTTGGTCTGATCAGCTAGTCATGTCAGGTGCGGGTAAGGGGATGGGTCTGTTATGATGTGGCAGGGGTAAACCAGTTCTGCTGTCGGGCCCTGCTGCGGATGTCACTGATTGCATTGCGCAGTTGACCCTTGTGCGGTGTGATGCGGTGAGGATCTGTCCGTTCTCCCCTTTGGGGCTAAGATGCGAATGAATGTGTTTGAATGGATGAGTAAATGGAGAGTGAGTCGTCCTGTCTCGGCTACCTCCCATTCCTTGGGGGAAGCAGCCTAGGTATATAGATAGATAGATAGTATCTAAACTCCCATTTCGAAAAGTCCATTATAAGCTAAAGGAAATCGTGAGATGATGAGAATTAACTGCAAAAAGATGCTCTCCGGCTCAGTGGATTGAATAATTACTGAGTCCTTGAACCTGATGATGTAGTTTTTTATGTGGAAGTGTCTCCCGAACTGCTGTCCTCCCCCACCATGCCCTCTCCACTGCCATCCCCTCTGCCCTTCTCTACCTTTCCCTCCTCTACCCTGCCCTCCCGTCGTTTACCCTTCCTACCTGCCCTTCCATTCCCTTTCACAGTCAGTCAGTCCGACCCTACGGATAATCACATGAAAGATGCAAGTGAAGCTCTGTATGATGCTTCACTTTAGCTGCATAAGATTTCACACACAATGGCTCAAACTCGCGGTGCGTAAGGAAACCCCAACATTTTTCCAAAGCAACTTACTTTTTTGCTTATTTAACCGTACCGTCCTCTTCTATGTTATATAAATCCTTCCATTATCGCCATACTCTGCATAAGTAACGTACAAAAGGATATTAACCAACCATATCCAAAATTAAATCGCTAAGGAAGAGGTGTTAGGGAGTTTCCTTAACCGACGAGAATACGGGCCAGGATTCTTCACTAGCTAAGTCTTGGAAGATCTCACATTTATCTAGTAGGCTATTAATGTACTAGAATCCGAATATCACTCACCCTTTGTCACAGAATCCAAGACAATGGTAGTATCTAATATGCAAAATAAATCGCATAAGATGTGCAATGAAGCTTCCTGTGCCACCAAGAATTTAATGTCACTTACCGACTGTCTCTGCAATATAATAAGTCTGTGATCACTTCTTGGGGGAGAGCCCTCTCTTCAAGCTCCAGCTGTGTGTTATCATTCTCCTTCTCAAAATCCGCTTCTTCCATCGTCATGAGATTCTGCGCCAAGAAAGAAGACGTTATCGAAGTAAATAAATAAATACACTAAATGAGTAACTCCAAAACGCAATTGTAAGGTTAAATTATGGCGTTTATTTTGAGTTCAGACTATTCATCAAGGTGCGTACTCGTAACTTGACACAGTTTATCTCTGAACTGAACAAGGTAATAAATGAATAAAAATAAATAAATAAATATGAGTAACTCTAGAATGCAAATCTAAGATCAGACTAGGAAAGTTATTTTGAGTTCAGTCTACTCAGCAAAGTGCATAACTAGATACAATTAACCTCTGAATTAACAAGAACTGCTATATTGACAAAAACATCGCTATACCTGTTAATAAATCACAAGAGGGTTCACTGCAGATCTTGGAGGGGGAGTGGTAGCCAGAATAAACCCTTCCTCAATCTGGCGAAGCACGAATGGGAAAAAGGGGGAGCGTTTGTAGTGAGTGATGCTTGTGACAGACCAAGTGATGTAATGGCTGTGTGTGTGTGTGTGTGTGTGTGTGTGTGTGTGTGTGTGTGTGTGTAGGACTCACCGCAGCCTGAGATACTCCCAACAAGATGGTCAGGCAGAGAAGCACTGTCATCTTGGCGGTTTGGGCTGCCTTGATACTGTTCTGACTGTTGACCAACTCTGAAATGATTAAGGGCGGTATAATAGGTGGAGAGAAGGGAGAATCAGACAGACTAAAAGAGTATGTGAGTGAGGTGGAGGAGGAGAGGGAGACCAAGGATGAGATGGAAGGATAGAGTGGAGAGATGTATGAGGGAGAGGTGTGTGAGTTGGAGCGAAGGCAGCCAAATCTCAGAGAACAGGATGACAAGAAGGCGATTTGTTTGTGGCCACTCTTTACAGAATCAAGGTATCTGGCAGTAGATAGAGATAGTAATCTCGAAAGGGGTGGCCACAAACAAATCGCCTCCGTGTCGCCTTATATTTGGCTGTTCTTTCTGCAAGTGACACACTGAAGAGACAACATTTAATCGAAAAAAACAAAAATCTTAACTCCCTCTTCAAGTCCTTATGCTTACACTCTATATAGGATCGAAACCCACACTGCATTATTTACCTTTCTGAAATCCCCAACTTCGATCACAGAAATCACAAAAATCTAAGACAGCCCAGAGCAGCTTTTGGAAACACTAGACTGCTTTGCCTTGTTCCATCAGGTGAAAACAGGCTGATAAAAACAGGGATACATTCAACCCTCACCTGTGTGGATGAGCTTAGTGGATAACGTTCTGGATGGCAAGTGAGCTTCCATCCGCCTCAGACTTGCTTATATCAGACCACCAAAACTCTGAATTATACAGCTTTTCATTTCAGACTCGGAGTCTTCCTTTTCTTATCAAACTCAAAATCAGAGTAAATAAATCTTGACTGAACGTTAATTTTTCAAGCACGTATATTCGCTGACGGTAATTACCTTATCAATAAACGCAGGTTGAACGTTAATTTGTCTAACACGGAAATTCTCAGAGCGTTTAACTTTTCGTGATAAGATAATACGCATACTGAGCTTAAGAGATTATAAAAACCAGTAAAAATATGGCTGAACGTTAATCTTTCAAAGATAAAGACTCAAAGACAGCAATTAACGTATCGTGAGAAAAATCCCACTCATATTTAGCTCCCATTAGAAGCAATAAAGAAAAAAATCACTGTCGGCAACTAGCAACGTATGGTGCAATAAGTGGAACTAATTTTTCAAGATAAACTGCTCGTCTCATGAAAAATATATAACTATCCGTTTCGGAAATGAACATGACCAGAAAATTCATTGAGTAAAGGCTGGTTGGCGTAGTGGATAATTTGTTGCATGCCGTCCGCGTTGCCGTGTACGGTATATACTGCAGTTTGAGGCCTCATGAGATATATATCTCTTAATTGCCCCTGTCTAAGGTAATAAGGTGATTTGGAAATGATTTTTGCATATCCACAGCTGAAGCAAGAATTTACCTTTGCGTGTGAGAAGGCAAGGCAGATGCCCTCTCATTCTCACGTTCGTTTCTTCCATCCTTCTCTTCTCCTCTCTCCTGCTTTCTCCAATATTTCACTTCCTTCTTCCCTCATGTTCTCTCCCTCCTGTTTCTGTTCCTCCCCCCCCCTTCTCTCTCTCTCTCTCTCTCTCTCTCTCTCTCTCCATCATTCCTTCCCTACATCTACCTGGCCTTAACTCCCCAAAAGGTACTGCTTCAGGTGTGAGTCTAATTTATGGAGAGCGACAGGTGTAATTAACAGGCATCGCCAGGTGCCATAATCGCTCCTTAACATTAAGCACCGCGCTAAATCTGATTACGGGACGCAAACTAGTTCATTAGGTAGATTACACACCTTGACGTGAGTTACCTGGCTGAACACCTGACCTCTGTAAGCATTTGGATTGGCATGAGCGGAGGTATGCATGTGTGGGAACTATTTTTCACATACGTTCATATGTTAACCTCCTTTTCTACCTGTCTATCGATCTATCTATCTATTTTCTGTCGTTGATGATGATGAAGATGTTAGAGGCGTCCTTTAAGGTGACGAGATGATAATGACGACGTGACGGGTATCTGAGGGCGTGACGTAAACATCTAAGGCGGTGGGAAGCATCACGGTGTTTCTTTTCGGTGACGTATGTTATCTCGCCAATGTCCGCCTCCTACACGCTTTTTCACCACCTACGTTAATCCAGTTCCTGTCTTTCCTCTTTTTACCTACGTTTTGTCTGATCACTGTCTTACAAATAAATGAATGAATGAATGAATGAACTGGTAGGGAAGAATAAATGAATGAACTGGCATGTATTTTTTGTAATCCAACACCATTTTGCCTCAAGTAAAATTATGTCCGCGAATTTTCTGTGATTATATATATATATATATATATATATATATATATATATATATATATATATATATATACACACACACACACACACACACACACACACACACACACACACTTTTCTTTCTAAGGACAATTATATACTTTTTTGAGGGTCTTATATACAGTTGTCTGCAACACACATATATAGATTTTTTTTTTAATGGCATAATACATGGAAATTCTTGTCACATTCTTTTCTAACTCTGAATTAGTCTAAATTTACTGTTAATTTTATAGGGAATTTTATAATTGTCCTCACACACACACACACACACACACACACACACACACACACACACACACACACACACACACACACACACACCACTTAACCTCAACTGCCGCACCACACAGCGCCACAAAACAAGCATCACACTACACTCAATCACATCACACATTGTTACACCTCTTAGAGCAGCACATCTAGCTGGCCTAGGAAATTTCTGAACACCTCTTCCTTAGCGATTTATTTTGCACATCACACCTTAACAATCATCTTGTATGAAAACTATGTAGAATAATGAACGAGATAATGTGTAATATGCAAAATAAATCGCTAAGGAAAAGGAACTACGAAGCCTCCTATGCCACCTAAATACCGCCCTTAACATTGCCATATAGGAGACTCCCTGGTATTTTTCTTAAGTTCTTTCTTTATTTATTTATTTATTTTTTTACGCCTTAAAAGTTTCCCTTATATGTTGCCTCTGTTGTTTTTGGTGTCGAGAGTTTATGGATCAGTTTATGTATAAGACGATGAAAAGATGTGATAGAATAAATGTTTTAAGGGACAAATGTCACGAGCCTACCAAGTTTTCAGAGCCATCTAGAATACGGCTGGGTGACGTAAGAATCTCGTTGCTCCTCTTCCTTAGCGATTTATTTTCGATTCTACACCTTGACATACCCTTGCAAGCGATTTTTATAGTTTCAACATCCACATAGCACACATCTGTAACACACAAGAGGTTACTGATGTGCAAAATGTGAAATAAATCGCTAAAGAAGAGGCGTTGAGAATTTCCAGTGCCACCCAGAATAACCATCCACGCTTCCCATTGCCACACCTTCCCTTCCCCAGTTCCCACGGGCTTTCCTAATACCTTATACCCTTATCAGTGAGTGTCGTGGTATCTGTGTCATGTCCTTAGCCTGGTATTTCCGGTGTCACACTTTTCTCTTTTGTACGGTGTTGCATTTCGTAATTCACTGGGCAATGTGATGCGTTCCAAGCGACAGTGAATATTCGAATTAACAGATTTCGTGGACAACGTGAATCATCCCAAGAGACACCCAGTGAATATTCGAATAACCAAAATTCATGCAGTTTTCACGAGATGGGCCTGAAGTACTTGAATGTCTTTTGTATGGGTCGACATTAACTTCTTTTTTTTTTTTTTACTTTAACTTGGTCTTTAACTGCCATCTCTCCATGATGAATGCCGATTTACATTAGAATAGGATGCTAGTCACGAAGAAGTGCCAAGGAAAGGGGTGTAGAGCCTTAGCATTGTCTTATTCTACCACTGAGCTGCGTAAATTAAGCCGCTAAAGTACGAAAATCTGGGCCAAGTTAAGGTAAAATGAGTATAGCAGTAAACATTCTATTGCATTAAACATTCTCGGTGTATCAGTGTTGATCAAACTACACATGCTTGGTTACTCTGTTGTTTTAATTGTCATTTTTCGTACAAAATTTACTTAAACTTTCTTCACGCCTTTAACTGTTGTTCTTCTGATGGCTACCCCGATTTTTTTTGTCTGAGTGACGGATTATTTTGCACTTAATCGCTTGAATCAGATGGCTTAGTATTTATCTTACTATTCCTGGTACTATTCTTATTTAGCTATTCTTATTTTTCGATTTTATTCAATTAAAGAGAGGCTTTTCCAACTGTAGGGGTTAGTACAGCCTTCAGTAACCACTTCCATGCCAAAAACCCTCCTAAAGCTGAATAAAATCGTCTAATGGTACTTTAAAATGAAGAATACGTCACTGAATTGAAGGGGTTAATTCCGAGAACCAGGTATTTCGAAGAAGAACACCAGGCACAGGGAGGCAGGAAGCAAAGATAAATTCCGATAAGAGAGAAAAGACAGTGAGGAGGAGAGTCACAGATAAGGTTCGTTCGCCACAAAAAAAGGAAAAAAGATAATGTTTTGACGGTATATAAGGGACGAACCGTGTCACCCAGAGGAGGACTAAAGAGACAAGACACGAGAAAGCAACGACACGCCTTTTCAATCAAGACAAGATGATCTCAAACCTACTCTTGGTCATTCTTCTTTCTTCAGCTCAAGGTTGGTAGTGGTAGACAGCTTGACACTGAGACAATATGGCTTCAATCTTTCTCCTATTTCATTTTTTCTTATTTCATCTTAAGGCAATTTACGAAAGACAGACACTAAGGCAAGATGGCCCAACTTCTCTTTATTTTTCATCTCAGTTTAACCCAAGGCAGGCCAAGCTGACGAAATTAAAACAAGCTGCTATGTTAAGAGGGTCAGTTTATCTAAGGGCCAGGTAATAGGCCTTGAGTTTATCTTACTGCTGCTTTTCCTGGTTTTTGATAATGAAAATACCTGAGAGTCTAAACGATGGACATTTGTAAAAACCCTCCCCTCAACTTTCAGGCATACAGACCCAAAACCTACATGTACCTGTAGAATTTTACCAGCTTCATTAGTATCATTTTTTAGATGCATTATAATAAATACGGTTAGCATACTAAGTTTCCCGCCAGTATAAATGTTTATGTAAATGCTGACCTTCAAGTGTGACAGTGCATAGTAAACAAACAGGTAAACAGTGTGAAAGATTAGACCATAACATGCAAAACTAAAATTCTGTTGTTGGTAATATAACTCATTCACCACACCAGGGTTATGCACTTAGATAGAAGTGGTTAAGATTCTCATTCCAGAAAGTACCAGACTACACATTATTTACTGTCCCAACAAAGTGGTCTATTCTTAATGGAAACATCTTATTTCCTCGTCGCAGAAGTTAAATAAATGCATCATGCAACTTAAGTGTCTTCCTCTCACCTCCCATGCCACTTCTGACGATATAGAGAAACTGGGAGAAGAAACGTCTTAGGAAACTGAAATGTTTGGTGAAAATATTTATAAAGCTATAGAAAGTTAAACTAATAATGAAAGTTCTATTATTCTCTTGGTTATTAGTGAGATCTGGTGTCTGTGTTATCTTCGTCTCTCGCTTCGGTTATTTGCTGGTATTTTAACATGACCTAATAATGAGTGCATTTGGCGATTTGACATGAGGTCTGTCTTATATGAGTCATTTAACGTTTCCATTTTCTTTTTTATTCCAGTGCTGACTACACAGGCGTCTGGAGGTAAGCGAGAGAGAGATTTTTGCAATCCCCCCATCCTCTTCCCCTATTGCACACTATTTTCAGAAATGGGAGGAGGTGATAAGTCAAATAAACATAAAGTATAGAAATAAGGAGGATTGTAAGCACTAGTCGAATTCACTTATAGATTCGATGACTGTGCCTAACCCATCCATTTCGAAAATCCTCTCGTACTAATTGATATATTTGCCTGGCGGTACTTAGAAGAGTATTTAAAAGATGTCCTGAGACTGAAAGCTTCAAAAATTACATTAGCATCACACCTACCCAGCCTCTTTGCAACTAAATCTTTGTTTCCTTACTTCATCTCCTTGTTGCTTCTCCACTTTCATTTTTTTCGTCATGTTGCACGCCTCAACTCTGGTACTTTTTTTGAGTCTTTCACTGGAATGATCATATGTTGCATCGTAATCGACCTAATCACTTTCCAGTTATCTGACTTCTTTATATTTAATGTATCATCCGCTCATCTAGTGTTGATCTTGGAGAGTAAGTTACCTTATGGAACTGCTTTAGGTTTTGTGTGGAAATGTAATCATGTCTAGCTAGAGTACTTTCAACAAAATCCTCTGCTTGTAATTTCATGATGTAGTTTTGTGACCTGGTTTGACTTTGATGATGGAACAGAGCTGTCGATCGTGCGGATGGGGGCGGTGGACGGCGTGGGACTGTACACGTGCATCAGTAACGCCCCCAATTCGGCACTCACCTACGCAACCACATACCTATCCACTGTGCCCTTCCTGGAGATCGAGTGTGACGGGGAGCTGCATACCGAGGTGGACCAGAATAATCATGATATATACTGCTTCTCGCCCTGCCAAGCCACGGTGACCCACATGGACCTCGCCTACACCGTCATCGTCAGAGCCAAAGATGACCTGGGCAACACTGACGCTCTTGACATCCAGGATAATGTGGTCTTCTTGAGTAAGTTCCTTTGACATCCAGGAAAATGTTGTCTTCTTGAGTAAGTCCTCTTGTCTGTCTGTTGGTCATAATCTAAGTGGCTTTGAAGAATTCCTAATACCACTTCTATAGCTGCTGATTCTGCACATTACACCTCAATGTTCTCCGGTTTGTTATTAATGCAAACGATGCCGATATTAAAAGGAAGTAAACACGAATGTTCAGGTGTAATATCTAAAATGAATCGCTAAAGAAGGGGTGCGACAAAGCTTTCTGTGCCATCTAAGACACGTCCCTTTGGCTCCCCGTTGAGTTTGCTCGTTTCTAGTTGTCGGCAGCAGTACCCTTTGAAGTAAGAATGAAAAATATAAGAAGACACTATGTGAAAGCGGTCATTTTTTTTTTTCTTTTTAATCCAAGGAAGAAGGAACCAAAGGCTAGAATATGTCTTCGCCCTGCAGATGTGACGCCAACAGTGACGGTTCGAGGCAGTGGGGTGGTTGAGGCGGAGTGGAGTGGATATTCTGGCAGTTCCTACCAAGTGGAACTCTTGCATGAAGCGGCCAAGAGGTGGAGAGGGGCGCGCCACACCACCACACCACTACTACACCCTGACCCAAAACCTCTCCTCGCCGGCACATACACCAGGTAGCATTCTCGTTTCCTTGGGAGTTTCCGTAACACCTCTTCCTTAGCAATTTATTTTTTCATAACACCTTTCCTGAGCGATTTATTTTTCGTACCTTTTTCTTCGTCGTTTTTTTTTTTTAGCACTTCCTTCCTTATTTTTTTTTTTTCGTAACATTCTTCCTCAACGATCTATTTCTCGTAACACTTTTTGCTCAGCTATTTATTTTGCCTGTTACACTTTGCTCTTGAATGCTACCCCTGCATACCGCGTCGAGAATAACAGACTATGCAAAATGAATCGCTTAGGAGAAAATGTCACTGTTTAAAAGGCACAAGAAAATATTAGGTTATATATGCAGGATAAACCGCCTAGTAAAAAGTGCTACCAACTCGTCAACAGCAAAGCCCTGAGGAGTCGGAGTGGCCTGTCAGTGCTGGAGGTATCGGAGGCCATGACCTGCTCCTCCGGGCCCTGTCGCTACTACTTCCCTGGGGTGCCTTCTTCGGGGCGCGTCACGGTGGAGCTGCTCGACGTTACGGAGACCCTCGTACGTTCCCTTCGACTGCCCGAGAACTCCCTGGCGCAGTGGGGAAGTAAGCAACCTATAGTCCTGTCACTTTAAATTGGCCCAGATGTTCGCCCTCTTGTAGCTTATTTCACGTCGTCTGTAGCTCTTTCACTTTAATTTTTGACCATATTTCAATTATTTCACATAGCCTATACTTCTTTCACTGTAAACTGGCTCAGATTTTCGTTCTTTCGCATTTCCCCTCGCAGCTCAGTGCCAGAGAAAGACAATGCCACTGTTCAGCATCCTTCCTATAGCACTTCGTGACAAGCATCAATCTCTGGTGTTAAAGTGCGTAATTATGGCACACAAATACTATTCTTAAGTACTTTTCAGCCTCGTCGATATTATGGGATGTTATAATCTACTGCACATCCTTTAAGCACTTCATACCGCCCGCGTATCGTACTGTTAACTTGCTGTATTTTGCTGTTTATTCCTGTAAGCTCTCCGACTCCCGTGCACTAGCTCAAAACACTCAACTCTCTCTCTGTCTCTCACACACACACACACACACACACACACACACACACACATTCATCCCTTCCCTCTTGCAGGACTGACCATGGCTAACGTAATCATTGCCAGCGAGAACCCGGATCAAGATGGGTCGGAGGGCGGCAAAAGGGTGACGGTGGCGCTATCAGGGGACGACGAGACCAAGAACTACACTGCCCTACTCATCAACGACCACGACCATACACAAGTGCTGGAGAGTCAGGACCAGGAGTGCTTGCCGTTTGGGTCAGTTGGAGATAGATAGATAGATAGATAGATAGACAGATAGATAGACAGACAGATAGATAGACAGACAGACCGAGAAAGAAGGAGGGGGGAAGGTTATGCTTAAAATGACTTTGGATTATCCGTATCGCCTCTTCCTCAGCGATTTCTTGTGCACATTACACCTCTTTTATAATATTGATGCAAACTTTCTCGATATTTAAACGATATAAATAGCATATAGGAGAATGTTAAGGTGTTATATGCAATAAATCACTATGAAACAGATGCCACGAACCCTCTTACGTCACTGGGACTAGTGTTGCCAGGTTAGCGTCATGAATGCTAGATATATTCATTTCCATTTAGCAACAGCATATTAGCGATCTCAGCCAAAGTTCGACCACATCTTAGCAAAGTCAGCTAATTATTGATCGATGTACAGCCGTAGGCAAAATGTCATGGACATTTCCTTGCTGGCTGTGGTGATGGAAGGTGTTATAGGAAATGTTTTTATGTGACTGTAATATGAAGCACACGAGAAGAGAAGATGAGAAGGAAACAGTCTCTGAAATAAGAGGAAAGAGACATATGAAAGGCAGGAGAAGGAAGCATACTCTCTGAACCTGAAGGAGGAAAGAGAAATGTGCAAGGCGGGAGGCAGGGACCATCGGCTAAAGTTTTCCGTGGTTGTGCCTAGAAAGTTTTGTGTCGATCGCCTTTCTAACCCTTTCTAAGAACAGGTTTGTATATCTCTGCAGTGGTGGTTGTGTGATACGTGGGATAGAGACTCTGGATGACCCCGACTCAGCCTACCCACCGACCTTCCTGTGGCTCCTCATCTCATCTCAATCCCCCGATGTGTCCGCCCTCGCCCTCCTTAAAGGTTGGTTTTACATATGGTTCGTCCACCTTAACTTGGCCGAGATTTCCCGTAACTTAATGGTAGAATAAGATAATGCTACAGCTTTACATTCTTTCCATCGCACTTCTTCTTGGCTAGAGTTCGTCTGTTTTAACTTGGAGATTTCCGGAGTCGTCAGCTAGTACGTTTCTTTCAAATAGTATGTCTGTCTTAACTTGGTGATTTCCCGTAGCTCAGTGGCAGAATAAGATAATACTATGGCTCCACATCCTTTCCATAGCACTTTTACGTGGCCAGTCCTCTTAACACTCAGTAATAACCACAGCACTTCTTCGTGACTAGTTGCTTTCACACTCTCCTCCTTCCCGCCAGACGTGCAAGTTGAGGTGTCAGCTGCGGGGGCGGAGGAGGTGCAGGTGGAGTGGATGGGGGTGGGCGGTGCGGCTCAGTACAGCGTGAAGCTTGTGCGAGAGGACGGCACTGCCACCTCCCCTGTGCTGGTGGACTGTGGAGGACGAGGTAAGAAAGAGAGGAGACCGGGTATGAGGGAGCAGGGATCGGGTATGAGGGAGCTGGGATCGGGTAAAAGGGAGCATGGATCATGTATGAGGGAGCAGGGAGCAGAGACGAGCATACGGGCATAACGATAAACAAAATAGTAACATAGTGTCGTTAACATGCCTTGATTCATAAGTGACTTCAAAGTCCATGATAAACTTTAATTCACTTTCATATGAGCCTGGAGATGCAGCTGCTACTAAAAACTAAAATTATTTCCTTAAGCACTAATAAAAAGTAAGTTCCTTGCTTAGCTGCACTCCATCACATAAGCATGGTATATTAAACTCATCAACCGCGGGGGACGATTTATTTATGTTACTCAGACGAACGTAAGACGATTTTCTTTCCTGGGAATCCCCTCGAGGCTTCAGGGTATAAAAACTATCTCGATCTAATGCGCAGAAAAGAAGCAGAGTAGCCACAATCTCTGTGTGAGCTTAAATATAACAACTGCCTCATCCTTACCAAAAGAACGTCACATTAACAGTGCATATTCTTTGTACGATACTGTATATACAAATCAAATCCGTGCCTAATGTATAGAAAGGCAAAACAATAGTATTTTTAAGGTCCAGGCTTCCATTCAGTTCGTACTTTGATTTACTGTTTAAACTCCCAATAATTCTGCCACGTGGTGTTTAGGGGTTGCTATCAAGGAGACATTGCCTTTGGGGGTTGATATCAAGGAGAAACTGCCTTCCCTATGCGGTTGATAAGCATGTATGTCTAGCCATCCTCTTCCTCTACAGCGGGTGGATGCGAGGCCAGCTTCTCGGGCCTTAGCAACGGGATCTACACAGCCGAGGTGACCTATTACTGCCAAGTGACCTCGCCCGAACCCCAAAGTCTCGTGTCCACCACCGCCACCACCATCTTTACCATCAGCACAGGCTCGCAGGGTAAGTGTGGCCTTCAGCACAGCTCCATGACACTTTGCGACGTCACTTTGTCCCCTTTTGTCCCCACCACCACCCTCTTTCTGATCGGTTATCCGTCTCTTTCTGTGTCTGTCTGTCACACACACACACACACACACACACACACACACACACACACACACACACACACACACACACACACACACACACACACACACACACACACACTAATAATACTTCCACGTTGCTTCGTTTATCACACGTCTGAGGTAGTTATCATCCACAACTTGCAATTATCACCCCAGTTCTTCTCATGCTAACCCTCTCACACGCCACTTCCCCTCCAGAGTGCCACGCCCCCTTCACTAAAGTCGGGGGTCGGTGTTTGGTGGTAGAGGCTGGGGTGCTGGGGTCCTGGCATGACATGAGCACCTTCTGTCTCCAGCTGGGGGGCCGCCTGGCTGTTGTTAATGGCGAGGATGTTATGTACCACCTCGTCCAGTACATCAAAAATAATGGTATGCCTTTTTATCTTCTTTTATGGACTTCCTCGTTCAGTTCATGAGAATAAAGAGAAGTAATTGGGGAAAATGTCATTAATTGCTTAGACCTGTACGTTAATAGCAACAGTATGCAATTATTTATTTATTTCTTAACCCCGTCAGTACTGGCAGTGTCTTCAAAACTGCTACTGTTAATGGAGAGGATATCGTGTATTATGTCGTCCTTTAAAGAAAAACTGGAAGCAGTTAACTAGTGGGACAGAAATAGGAAAGTGGTCAGCTGTCAATTATACCGTGCTTTTATCTTTCACCTGTCATTCCTTTCTCCATATATCTTTGAAGTCACTCCTCTTTCCCTCATCTTCATCTTATCACCTTCCTTTCTTTCCTCATCTTCACCTTGTTATTTTCTGCTCCATCAGGTCTGCAGTACCACGACTACTGGATCGGCGCCTCTGACCAGGTAATCGAGGGGGACTTCCGGTGGGTGGACGGCACTCAGGTGAGGATGGGCACACCGTACTGGGGCTACTACGGTACTGTGCAGAGACCTAACGGCGGGGATGCCTACGACTGTGTACATCTGGCTAGGGACCATTTCCTGTACTTCACCGACCATCCCTGCACCAACGCGTACAATGCAATCTGTGAACAAGTCGACTGAACATTAGATTTTTTTTTTTGATGGAAGGAAGAAGGAACGAAAGGCAGGAAGTCCGCAAGATCCTTCCCTCCAAGAAAAAAATAAAAACAAATTAATAGAGAGCCAAATTCAAGATCCGTTCATTTCGAGATGCCTAGACACACCGCGTTTAAAGGACTGGAGGTCATAGGCAGTAGGAAATATAGACAGAGGATGACAGTTCCAGGTTGACCTATTGTTGTGGAATGGTTGTTATTTACCTCTAGATGAAAAAATGTACGACACAACGAATAAAATGCAGTGTGTGAATAATTAAAACGAGCATGATTTATTTCTGGACTTATGCTATTTTTTTCTCAATATGAAGATTAATAGCTTAGCAGAATTAATATAAGTGAATGAACTATAGCTATCGACACACGTAGTTACATAATGTATTTGTGTTTATGTGTTTGTCAGCCATATCCCGTTTTCCATAAGTCATCGCGAACTGCATGCGACTCTCTCTCTCTCTCTCTCTCTCTCTCTCTCTCTCTCTCTCTCTCTCTCATGTCTATTGTCCAGTGCTTCAAGACGGTCTATCTTCCCGCTCATGTTAATTTAAAAATATATTCTATCTTTTTGTATCCTTAGAGAGATTCAAAAATCGACTTCAGGATTATTTATAGAACACACTTTTCAATATAATAATAATAATAATAATAATAATAATAATAATGGGAAGGAGAATGAAATATGTATCTTTGCTTTATTCTTAGAAGGTAACAAATGTGCAATGTTGACATGAATTTAGATCTGTGTAGGCCCAGTATGTAATAATAATAATAATAATAATAATAATAATAATAATACAACTACTACTACTACTACTACTACTACTAATAATAATAATAATAATAAAAGTTTTTCCGTATCTTGTGGTTTTTGATTGTCCTTAAATGACCTAAGTAGGTAGGTAGGTAGAGAGAGAGAGAGAGAGAGAGAGAGAGAGAGAGAGAGAGATTTATCAACATAATTTGTATCAGTGGCAGACAAGAGGACATGGAAATGTGAAGAATAAATCGCAAAGTAAGAGGTGTTAAGAAAGCCCCAAAGCTACATAAGTTTACCTCACACGGTACAACCAACCACACATCACCCATTCCTTGTAAGACTGTGAGAGAAACATCTGCCCTCATTGGTCTTTCAAAGTCTTAGTTAGGCCTCGAAGACTTGTATAAGAAATGTTGTGATGTGGTATACAAAAACAAATCGCTAAGGAGAAGGTGCTACGTAGCTTCCTTTACCACCTCGAGTACCGCCCTACGGCCCATTACCCTGCTGTGTGCACGTGGTCCCCAGGGTTGAGGGTATGAATGTGTGTGAGTATTATTGGTGTTACTGGATACACATACATACATACATACACACACTCTGGCGAACGGGAACACACTTTGTATTCTTTGCTATGAGACTTTTATTTTTTTTTTTAATTGAGGAAGTTCACAGCTGCAGACGATTTTAGCTGTCCACTTTACAGTCGAACAATTATAAAATTCTTGTCCGTTTCTCCAAAAAAGCGTTCTTGAGTTCCAAATACGGGATGACTATGGTTCCCTCATTTTGACTTGGAGATTTTCGTCCTTTTGTGGCTTATTTCCCATAGTTCAGTGGCAGAATAGACAACGTCACGGCTCTACATCCTCTCCGTAGCACTTCTTGCATAGTCATTAGACCTTGTTGAATAGCGCCATATTCTAGTGCTATCTCTTGTTATAGTCCCACACTGAAGATGGGGAGATGCAAAGTTTACAAGTAATTAAGGAGAACAGAGTATAGGATATGAAAAATTCGCTTCCCACTGTCTCACTAATTTGTCGTGATGAGATGGGTCAATAGATATGGTCCATTGCGACAGCTGGAAACGTTGGGTGGGAAAGAGACACAGGTTGAAGTCTTTATTTTTCTCTACTGTGTCGGGCTCCACAGAAATCTGAAGATGTGTAGCTCGAAACGTTAGAGAAAATAAAGATTCAAGCTCTAACCTGTGTCTCTCTCCCACCCAACATTTAGAGATGGGTCTGTATTAATGTCTGCCACCGTACATGCCTCCGTGTGTGTGCCATCAGAGAATACCGGAGTGTTTGTCGTTACTGTGCCCCGCTGAGAAGGCAGCGTGAGGTTTACGTTGCACTCCTCGTTCTGGCTGGCACCTGGCTTCGATACCCGATATGTTCACATGATTCATTTTTTTAAAATCTGAAGTTGCTCTTGCTGTGCACCTTCGATCAAGTCTGTTCGCAGTACTAGGTGATGTCGCTGAAATGAATGCACTTTGTGACACCACTTCCTGGTGCGATTGTACCTGGCACAGATCTTGCTCTTCGAATCGTTTCCCTCCTTGCAAGGCAGACTTGTAGGAAGTAGTTTAGTGGGTTTGTAGTGTGGGAATCAAGCAGGTGCGTGGCCGACAGGTGGGAAACAAACAGGTATGTTGAAGGTGAGTGAGTCAGTCGTGTTGATGCCAAATATTTGTTACATTCCTGGCGTCAAGATTCTTGGGAGAGTCTGAAGTTGTGAGAAACTATTTCCGTTAGCTCCTTTGGTAAAACGACGTCTTCAGCATATATTTTCGTGGTACCGGTAAACGATATATGTTCACATTAGGAGAAATACCTCACACAGCAAATGGGGTTACGGAGGAAGGCCAGAAATGATAACAGCACGGCCTTAATGATAACAGTACTTTTACTAAGAACTGCAGCAGGAAATAAAAAGATAAGCCTTATAAAAGAGACCACGACTCACACAGCACCTTATTCCCATCTTCAGCAAGGAGCTTACACTTTCAGGAGGCAGGAACTTATAACACCTTGAAATGGATCATTGCTGGTTACTGCTTATCGCTGTATTTATTTATGGTAGGACAGGAGACAAGCTGCCTTTTACTGTCAAGATATATTTCATGTATAGGTCAAATGCTTTCTTCCACTTAAGTTGCTTCGGAGCAGTAATTATTCCGAGCAACAGATCTTTCTATTGCTAGAATTTTTAACCCTCACATATATTTTTCATAATTCTTTTCAGGAGGGATTGCAGCTCCAACAAGCGGAGACATTAAAGAAGGTAAATATATTAGTTAATTTATGTATGTATTTATTTTTCTATTTATGAACCACAGAGATGAGAGACATTTACTGTTACAAAATTATTAAGAGATACACTTACAAACAAGGCATACCATCCATTTCAAGACGACACAAGGCGCTGTCTCAATTTCATAAGGAACAGAGCATCACCAAATCTCTGGATCGTGTAACGTAGCAGGTAATTTTACGTGTCTTCTCCAGCAAACAAAATGAGAACAATAAACCCCTCTTAGCTCCAGCATTTCCCTCATGGTTCCAAAGTACTTCACGCTTCTTTGCCAGGAGTTGATGTAGATGTGGTGTTCGTGGAAGAGGACGTAGTGAGGGTACAGTGGCCAGCTGTGGACGGAGCTACACAGTACAGCGTGAGACTATTGCCACACCAAGGACCATCAACTCCTGCCTTCCTAGTGGAGTGCCAGGGTGAGCAGGACAAGTAGTTTTCCCAAATGCTGTTGCTTTAGGTACTTATTCTTTCCAAGGAGTGTCTAGGTTGCACTTTCTGTTAAATATAGATAAGGTTAGGTTATTCCGTTCAGGTTATGGCATGTTAAGTTAGGTTAGGTGAGGGTGTGGACACAGAAAGCTGTTGGGAGGTTCTTGCATACATTTTTTCATAAATGTACTAATGTTTCTTACTGTCCGTATCCTAGTAGTCAGTCTCTGTAATATTTAGATAAGCAATAGAAAGAAACAGGATGATGGCGGAAAGAAACTTGACAAATTCTCTAACCACTCTATTTCTTTACAACCACTCAAATTTTCTATATTTGTTGCAGCTGAAACATGCGAGGCAACATTCGCTGAACTCTCTACCGGAAACTACGATGCTAAGGTGACATCCATCAACGGTGTGTCCCCTCAAGAAGCATCCATTTCCTACCCAACCACCGGCACAGCAACCTTCTCTGTCGCCAGCAATACTAGGGGTGGGTGTTTTTAGCCATTTTATATAAATATCTCAAGTCAGTTCCCAATTTCATAGCATTTCTCTTTACCAAAAGCCCCTCATCCCATTTCTGTTCAGCTACTGATTTCCTTGTCATAGCCTGGAGCTCCCTGGACTGCCCTCTGCAAGTATATGTATTCTCAATGCATTCCATTAGTTCATCTCCTGTTTTTGCTGAAGAAATTAAACTGTATGTTGCACCTAATTTTCTTGTTCCTCGTATTCATTCTCAAGCCTGCTTTCCTACTCTCCTTGCTCATCTCAGTAATGATTTTTTAATGTAATATTTCTTCTTCTTTATGATGTTCCGTTATTTATCTGTTACTCTCTCAGCAAACATTTGGTTCCTTCCAGTTCAGTGTCTCTGCTTCACGAGTCCTCCATTCCATAGAGTGTCTTTCATGTCTTCTGATGCTAAACTTTAGGCTATCTTCTTTTACATGTTGTGGATTCTTTCCTTTAATTATGTTGATCACTGATAACTGTATGCTTATTACAGGCCAAGAGTGTAATTATTCAGTATAAGTTTTAAGTATAGAAAAAAGATATTAGTGATAGGCTGTGACTGGCCATGAAAGAATGCTCATGCTATAGAAATAACAGTTTATCCAGGTTATTGCAATCCCTTATACATGCTGTTTTAGAAGACATTTTATTGGCGGTGTATGAACAGATTGTCGTACGCCTTTCACCGAGATTGGTGGTCGGTGCTACTTGGTGGATGCGTCTGCGACTGGGACATGGTACGAGATGGCTGTGTATTGTAACGAGATGGGCGGCCGTCTGGCTATCATTGAAGGAGAGAACGTCTTTTACTCCCTGATCAGATACATTCACGAGCACTGTGAGTAATGATCATTTTGGTGTGAAGATTAGCTTATTTACAATATCTGTGTATTATTGCGGACCCAAATATCGATCCGCTTCCTTGCGATGAATTACTAGACAGTGAGCGATGACTTTCAAAACTCAGGGATGCAATCTGCAGAGCCGACCGCACTTTTCAGAATATCATGTAAGAGTTTCAAAGTTTTTAGACTGAATAGTGGAGTACACAGGAAGCACAGATAACAGGAGGTCTATTGACGCATGACGAGGTTATCTGTCGAAGAAAAGTTAATTCTACTATGAACCAAAGAACGTCCAAGAGGGACTTTTTATTTCTAAAAATAAACCTTTGATCCCATTGTTCCCCCCCCCTCCCTCTCTCTCTCTCTCTCTCTCTCTCTCTCTCTCTCCTTGTGCAGAGAGTATCCAGATCCAGAAGGTAAATGTGTTTCGCAAATTTCACTCACATTTTACCCATTAACTCCCCGGGTAACCATAACAAAATGACTCACGGCAGCCTCACTAGCGTCTTTCTCAACTACTTTTGCACAATGCAATCCCTTAACAAACCTACACTGAGCCGTGTGCATTGCCGTTGCTTTTTCTACATCTTTGCTATCAAGCTGTCTATCTATAGCTATCCGTTTCCCTGTGAATATCCATCTATCTACCTGTCTGTCTGTCCATTTATCTATCAGTCTACCTACCTATCTATCTATCTATCCATCTATAAGTAGGTGAGGCACCCACCATCCACCCATCTGAGACAGTGTTACATTAAGGTGACTACACTAGGGAGGAACTAAATTATCTCTAGCAGCCCAGTAATCCATTTACTGTATTGAGTGGTAACAGTAATAGAACCAGTGGACATGTGGCAGGATAATGGGTTAAGGTGCCGCAGCCGTAGGTGAGGTTAACATCCAACGGAAGGCTAGGGTTGAGGCTTGCATAATGCCACTGAGGAGAGGGTGACTGGTACCTCTCACGTTATACATATATCTGGGGCCTCGTGCTTTTGACGGGCCAATAAAGAACTGGTTGATGACGGATGGATATATATTGCAGCTCTGCAGGACCACGCGTACTGGCTCGGCGCAACTGACGAGGAGACTGAGGGGGACTTCAGAT
Organism: Coenobita brevimanus; assembly: GCF_032717465.1. Lineage (NCBI taxonomy): Eukaryota > Metazoa > Arthropoda > Malacostraca > Decapoda > Coenobitidae > Coenobita > Coenobita brevimanus. Next base: position 53,685,314 of record NC_137018.1, on the reverse strand, counting down.
GGTTGGACGGCAGCAAGGTCAAGCTGGGCACACCGTTTTGGTCATATCAGAACGGCAAACAGAGGCCCTACGTTAACACAAACGCCAACTGTCTTCATCTGTCAAAGTCCAATTTCTTGTACTTCATTGATGAACCCTGCACCTACACATACAAAGCCATCTGTGAGCAGACTGACTGATCAATATACCTTCTGAAGTTAATTAATTGGTTCTATGAGTTTCCCATTTATTGAACTAGATATTTTACGTGTGGAAGAAGTCACCACTCGTCTAATTAGGTAAATGACTTAGGGTGTTGCTCTATGGCTTACACAATAAACCTTCTATCACTTAAACGATTTATTCTTCACACCTGAGTAACGATTATCATGAGTGTTCTTTATCACACTAGGCTAATCAAACTAATTACAATATGAGAACAAAATCATTACAGAACAAAGATATGAGGAAGAGAAAGAAAAGCTCAGTCCATTAGTCAGAACTAAGATGCACTGTAGTTATCACTCAGTTTCTCCAATGAGCGTTATTTTAATGTCAACTTTATTCTCAGTTCATAGGAAATGCAAGAATAACATAGAACCTCATGTGAGTAAATGACATTCGGACAAGTATAGGCCTATATCTATCTATCTACCGATCTATTTCTATCTATGCTTTTACCTGTACGAGTATGTGAGGGTGAAAACTAAACACATACAACTTTTTTCATTCAAATTTTCCCATATACTCTATGCTTACATAATTTTGAATCCGTCCTCATCTCTTAGTAGAAAGTCCAACAATAGGGTGTTATAGCAGAGCACAATAAAATGGTACTTCATAATCATACTGTAGGTATTGGGTGAAATTTGAAAAAATCTTGGACTGCTCATAAGAATTGTATGGACTTTCACAGGGATAAAAAAAAAACTATGAATAATTTACTGCACGACATGATTGTGTTAGTTAAGCTATTAAGTTATGTATTTCCATTTTCACTCGCTTTCTTTAGAGATCTTAGGAAATCTGCGTTTAGTAAATATACAAGAAAAATGTAGGCTGCAGATAAGGGCAACTTCAGCCTGCGGTCTACTGGGTTCACGTCAACATGAGCCTCGAGTCAGCAGCAACAGCAATAGCATGGAGGAAGGGGGGGGTCGACTCAGCCCCAGATATGCTTTAACCAGGGCTAGTTATTTCACTGTGAAGATTTCTTTTTTATACATCCGCGTCTCCTGCAGGCGGTGGTGTCACGTTTCAAAGGGACAGAGGCGCCGTGGAGAAGCCTGGCATGTCGCAGTCTTTCCAGCAAGAGCGCGAGGCCTCCCAGCAGGTAACCCAGCAGGAGGAAGAAGAAGGCAGCCTGGAGGTGTGACAGGGTGATGGCCACGCTTCTCCGCCCCTCCTCACCCTGGCTGCTCGTCACCTTGGCCTTCTCATCCTTAGCCCACTTCTGCACCAGCCCCGCCGCCGCTATCCGTCCCAGCCTGCAAACGACACCAGGAGGAAGTTACTGAGCCACGCATTAATCTTCATCTTTCCTACTGACGAATTGACGCAGCGTACACCTTCAATTGCACGATTCAGGTACAACAATACCTCTCTTGGGTATAATTCTGATTCTGAATATTTTTTAGCACCATGTCTAAGGTAGTCAAAATTTCAAAGAAAAAAAAATGATCCGGAGAGGAATCAAAGTATCCAGCCACAGATAATCACAGGAAAGGATTTTATTATTATTATTATTTTTTTTTCACGATCGACTCACATTTTTTCGAAGACCATCCTGAAGGGCGAGCCACTGGTGCAAGCAATACCGTAGCCCTGAGGGTAGAACGTCTCTCTGCCGAAATGGAACTTGTGCATCCCTTTGGCCGCCGCCTGGATTTCGGAGCCAAGACGAGCATTTAGGAACACATACCTCCCCGCCAGCACCTGTAGACGACCCGGAACATTGGTATCGAGAGAGAGTGAGAGAGAGAGAGAGAGAGAAGCTTCTATATACCAGCTCTGAGCCAGGTGATAGAGATAGGGGTAACTGAGGAAACTCGAGGAAAGAAATTGCTGTGAGGTGTAGAGGTGTGAGGGGGAGAAAGAGGGGAAACAAGACTATTTTTGCCAACTTTCTCTGCACCAACACTGAGGTAGGTGACAGAAGCAGGTATATGAAGGTAAATGTAGAGACTCAGACAAAAAAACTATTGAGAGAGGTACAAGAGAGGTGGGAGGAAGAAAAGGGAACAAAGGGAAATGTAGTACCAACCTTCTCTGTACCTTCCCTGAAAGAGTCAACGTAGCCAAAACTCGGGTCGAACATTTCCCAGATACTCCTGTAGATGCCGCTCGTGGCCTCCTGTAGGCGGAAAAAAAGGGGCCTTGTCAGAAAAAAAAAAGAAAAAACCTAGTTAGATACCTGTATAAGCTGTCTTCTCTAACTTCCTTTATCGCTGTTAACCCTATCACGACGTATGCTGTATTTCATTCCTGTTGTCACCAAACGATTTTTCTGTGATTACGAGAGACATCTGGTAGTGAAGTTTGGCTTAGAAACAAACCTTGACTCCTTTGGCAACGAAATGTCTCCTGCAAACTGAATTAAATCGTCTACACGGACTTATATTTGTTCTAAGGTGGAGTTTTATAGACAGGTTTGGTACAAGTAACTCTGTTGGATTGTGACGTTCTAACATCTTTCTATTTATCATTGTAATGTACGCCAACCATCCCGTAGAAGCAAAACCTTATGGGTGACACCTGATTATATGTATATCAACCAGGGTAATAAATAGTTTTCTGGACAACAAGAAAACATGTCGCATATCATTTAGTGTAGAGTCACCTGAAGGCAGAACAACAGTACATGAAGTGAGTGGACTGTGACAGACATACCCTCAGGAACAACCTTATCATAATTAGCTCTCTTCATTACGTCTTCCCGGGTCATAGTTCGTAAGACCATCTCTTTTTTTAATTTCTTCCTTCCTCCGTCCCTTTCTCTTATATTTTTTTTTAATTGGTCCTTCTTCCTCCTCCTCAATTCTTCCCTTCCTGCTCTCCCTTTTCCCTTTCTCTTTTCCCTTCCTTTCCCTCTAGCCTTTTTCCTTCTCCCTTGCCCTTTTCATCCTCCTCCCTTTTCCCTTCCCCATTCCCTCATTCCCTGTGGCTGACCCTGAGAACATATTCGTTGGACGTGCCCAGGACCACCACGGGATGGAAGCCCCTGCTGTGTGCGGCGTCCAGCAGGTCACTGAGAGAGTTGATGGGAGGTTCGTAAGCAGGGCGGGCCAGCACAGCAGTCAGGGTGCCCGCGTACATGGCTGAAGGTACAGAAAGGGAGAAACAGTGGAAGAATTTTACCAGCACATGGCACTGTTGTTTACTGGGAATGTATGTAAGTTTCTACCTGCCTTGAATTTTGTGCAGAAGAAACCGCCTAATTCCATATTCTTACTGCACGCAGTATAAACATTACGTAAAACAATTGACTGAGATAAAGTTTGTCAGGGCGGTGGTGGAAAGGTGAGGGATGAGGAATACGTGCTTTCTTGCCTATATTCCTGGCCGAAACTCACTGGGACATCTCATCTCAGTGCATCTAACCGTAAACTGTGAAGCAGAAGAAGAACCACGAGAAGATGACGATGCGCAGAGGCCAGTCGTGCGGCACGCCCCTGATGCCCTGGTTGAGGAGCGCCCGGTACACGTTGAAGCTGAAGTTGAGTAGGGAACACCGCCTCTCCACCCCCCGGAGGCGCGCGTGACCCCAGCTGACCCCGGCGAACACTGGCCCCATCAGCGCTGTAGCCGCCACCACCAACAACCACAGCTGGACAGGGGATGGTATAGCTGGTTTGTTTTCACCTGAGGGAACTGGGCTACTCTCATAACGTGAATACTAACTCGTGGTTGCGTGAAATTCTCTGACCCTGTACTTATGGTCAATAAACCGTCTCCAGTAGTTGTAACACCAGGCTCATCTCAGTGTGAACCCAGTGGACTGCAGACTGAAGTTGTCCTCCTCTTCCGGCAGCTCAACAGTCTCCTCGCGATGGATAAGGAGGGTGTTGAGGGACGTTTGTATAACCGGGCAGTGGAGTCACCCGCTTATATCTGCTCCACCACGTGAAGGTATCCCTCTCCAGCACAAGGACGGGGATGGAACTGATAAATAGGGCAGGTTTTAGGTTGCAGAAGATGGAAGTTACTGTTAACCCACGAACACCCCCAGTTTTAACAGAGGGAGGAAGTTGAAATGATAAATAAGGAAGACTGCAGAAGATGACTAAAAATAATGTTAATATAGAAACACCGACAACTGGCGAGGAGGATGGGAGATGAACTGATAAATACGGCAGACTGAGGATGACTGAAGTAAATATTAAGGGGAAGTATCGTGGAATACAACTTCGAGTCCCAAACAATCCAGCCTAAATAATCTACCCAAAATACGACTCAGGGCAGCTCGTACCGGTAGTGTGAAGGGCGAGAGGACGGCAAAGGCCCTGTTCCTCTCTGCCGGGGCCTTGGAGACGAGGACGGTGGGTTCCATGAAATAAGGGCGAGTAAAGTCCACTACTGTCTCCCGTGTGGCTGGGGATGAGGCAAGGCCAGGTTAGGTCAGGGTAGGTCAGGTTTGGTTAGGTTAGATTAGGTTAGGGTAAGGTAGGGGATGGAAGGGAAGGTTTGGTTTGGTTTGGTTAGGTTATGGTGGTCAAATGTAAAGGAGGGTAGGTTAGGTTAGGTTATTCTCTAAAGCTGAGTTGGTTTGGGATATGCTGGTTCATTTAGTTTGAGTCAGATTAGGGTAGGTTAAGTTTGCTGAAGTTAAGAATATGACTGAAAGAAAGTAATACATGCACAGCCACTTCCATATCTCATACATTTAGGTGTACATGAACTTACCCTAATGGTGACTGGGCAAGATATCACATCTATGCTAACATAAGGACTGGTGACGTATTGATGAGTGATTTAGGCGGCTGCACCTCTGTTACAAGTTGGTCTCTTCACCCAGGGAACGTTTTATTCGCTTCGTTCTTACATCAAGCTGTTTTACAAAGTTTAGAAGAGGTCTGTAATAATGAAGGGGTTAATGAAGGCTGTATCTAACCACTCTAGTTTAAAAAGAGTGTCTACTGATCTAATTAGAATCGTCTGACGGTTCAAGAACTAAATGGAAAGCACGTCATTGAAGTGAGTTGGTGCTAGAGGGACGCCTTCACGTGATGACACTCATATAACCCTGTGGTGAGGCTGCAGGTATTACAGACGTCCCTCAGATGTCTCATTATACGACAGGAGGATAGTGGACTGCAGGAGATGTGCAACTTCAGCCTACAGTCCACCGGGTTCTCGTCCGGATGAGGCTGGGACCACAACAACAAATTAGGGAGTGCAAGATGATGTGTGGTGCTACGTGAAATGAATAATGGTGCCTGTGACGATGATGATGATACCTGTAATAGTGATCTCGTTGACGGCGAGGTGTGCTTGGTGCCGTGACACGAGCCCCATCATCCCAGTCACTGTGCCATTGGGCAGTATGGCACCCCACTGACCGTCACCAGCCACCACCACCTCGTACCTGCGGAAAAGCACAGTTGAAGCTTTTCCTTTGTCTTGGTTATATTACATGAAAAAAAAAAAAAACTCGAAAATAATGCTTTAAATCGATAGACGCGCACAACGAACAGGGCTGCCCAAGCATATCTCCCTGACTGAATAAAAATGCCTGGTGGTAGAAGAAACAAAATATTAAGGACTTCATCTTACGGAAATAGTTAATAATATGCAGCACCTGGGCGACATTTCAAAGCTCCCCCGTCTCTTTCAACGCTCCCTCATCAATCTCAACGCCCCCTCCCCCCCGTCAGTCTTAACGCTCCCCATTCAGTCACAACGCTCCCCCCTTACGTGAAGTTGAGGAATTGGCCCAGGGTGTTCAGGAGGCTCACGTCAATCCCGGCGTCCTGGCGGGGGCTACCATCACCTCCCTCAGTGGTCACTCCGAAGAAGGGCCAGTTGTTCACCACGGCAGCACGAAGCCGACGCCCGCCGAAGTCGCTGTAGAGGGTGGGCAACGGCAGGTGCAGCGGACTCACCAGGTTTGTCCGCGCACCCTCCCTGGCATCCCAGGTCCAGTGTCCGGCCTTTCGTAGACTGTGTGGGGGACTGGGAGTGAGAATAAGAGGGCAGGAACAGTTTACCACCAGTCAGCGAAGGTACAGACGATTCAGAAAACTTTAGACACGTGCTATACGACGCAAAATGCACATACTTCCTACCATTTAACATATTTGTGTTAATGATGAATTTGGTAGCTCGTGTTTTACCATCAGACACTACTCATTACAATACTCTACCATAAAGATATTTCAAGAATCAAAGTCTAAAAGCAACATGAGAGACGTAGGTCACAGAATCTTGCCGCCTCAAATCTTCAACCAGGCATAAATATATTTTATCTGAAAGTTTGTGCAAGTGAAATTTACAAGAGGAGGAGGAGGTGCGTAACAACAAGAGAGGCAGAGAACATAAGCTTCAAGAAAGAGTACAGCCAAAGTTTAACAAGAGAATCAAAGCGAGACCAGAAGACCCTGAAACTAACGTCATAGCGTTGTCTTGTGCCACGTATGAGGAGTGGAGCAGGTAGCCTCCATCATCTTGTCTCACTGCCACGGCCATCTGTACACACACATCACGGGGAATGAACAGCTGATCTTTAGAGTACAATTCATTAACGGCAGAAATCATATCATGTTTGTCTTACGTAAATGGGTGTAGTCAGGGGAGTATTGGCTAGTGCAAAGTTTCTTAATGATTAAATAAACAGGAAACGCCTCACGTTTCTTCACCTTTCACACCTATCTCTGCCTGCTTCACTTGTCATTACCTGCCTCACTTGTCTCTGCCTGCCTCACTTGTCCCTGTGTGCATAACTTAGCTCTGTTTCACCCTTTCCTGCCTGTCTAACCTATCTCTGCCTACATGCCTCATCTCTCTGCCCACATCACCGTTCCTGCCTGCCTAACCTGTCCCGCCTTCACCAATTTCTACCTTTCTCACCTATGTCTACCTGCCTAACCTTTTTTACCTGCCTAACCATTCTCTACCTGTCTCATCTTTCTTTTGCCTGCCTCACCTGTCTCTACCTTACCTGTGTGCCTTCTCTGACGACCTGCACGACTCTGGCTGCCGTGTCGTTCTGCAGCACCACCAACCAACGCAACCATGGCGACTCCAGCGACCCAGCCACCACCTGACACACATACACATACTCATTTCACTGCATCTTGCCCTAAAATTCTCCCTGTGTGTGTGTGTGTGTGTGTGTGTGTGTGTGTGTGTGTGTGTGTGTGTGTGAGTGTAAGTAAGTAAGCAAGCGGATGTTTGTTGCTTAGTCTTCGATTCAGATGCTGCCAGAATTTGATGATTTGGCACTGGTCGTTGTTCTGGTCAAATCTGCAGCCTCAGGAAGGGAAACAGAAGAATTTTTTTATGAGTAGTCTGCCACATGCCAAATCATTGCATCCTGGCAGCGTCTGACTCGTGACGACTAAGTGACAAACATCCGCTCACTTACATGTTTTGGCCACCGTGACAGGATTAACTACGTATGCTCTTTGAAAACTTTATATAAACTGCAAAATACAAAATTTGAGTCCACTGTGGTCACTTTCATAAATGCCTCGGATCACAGCGACAAGACTGGATACAGCAGTAACTTTTTAGTGACAAGAGGGACTGCATTCTATGGACACAGCTGTGGTACCTGGCTGAGGATGTGGAGTGTGTGAGAGGTGGTGCAGACAACCACCACCTCCATCACTCGACCGTGTAAGATCACTGCTTCCGCCACCCACTCCAGACTGGTTGAAAAGTGAAAGACACTGACGGCAACCCACCTACGATACCATGATCCCACCGCTGCCACCACATCTGTAACAGCATACCCACATCAGGTTAGGCGCTGACTGGGAGTGGCTAGACAAGTGGGACAAATGGTGCATAGATTTTTACAATTAAATCGAAGTATTTGTTGTAGTTCGTGGGGTTCGATAAACGCATTCTACTTTATAGAATAAATGAAACTAATATTAACACTCAAGAATATTGCTGAACCACAGTGATGCTCTAGGAAATGTTGATGCAGCTTCAACCGTACCTTACTGCTAGAATAATAAAAAACATTAGAGGTATTTGTGCTCCGGAGAAACTTTAATTACTGCTGGTTTCACGGCACATCCTTCACATAGGGTAACGACCTTCATTATTTAATACAGTAAAAAGGTGTCAAGTCATACTAACGACCAATTGCTCCAGCATTAAATCTGAGGAAAATATATTATTTGGGCAATGACACATTTTCCTCACCACGGTGCAAATCAATCTGCAGTTTTTTCCTGTCATGCACTGGAAACGTTATCATTATTACGTTATCAAGACTTTCGGATGATGGGCAGTTCTGTCAGATGTTGTCAGAAGAGATTGGCTTCTAATGCCCAGAATCAATAGCTAAGGAAGAGGTGTCACGAAATCTCCAGAAATCACATAAAATATTACATCACAAAATTATCGACGTAGGTTGCCAGGTGACGTCAATTGCAACGCTTGTCAGTCTCTATCGCCAGCCTCCTCCACGCCACGCCAGCAGGTGGTGATGGGGAGAGAAAATTAAGATGATTGAAAAGATCTTCTATCATTTGTTGGATATTTTTAGAGAAACCAAATATGTGGTACTTATGTTTTCTAAAAAAAATATATATATATTTTGGTGAAGGGATTTATTCTGCCTGTCTGTCTGTCTGTCTGCCTGTCTGCCTCTGTCTGTCTGTCTGTCTCTGTCTCTGTCTCTGTCTGTCTGTCTGTCTGTCTCTCTCTCTCTCTCTCTCTCTCTCCCCTCACACCTGAACCCTTACATTCTGATCACCTCAATAGCCTCCTCTTCATTTTCGTCCTACCAAGATGAGATATTATGCAAACTTTAACATAGATCCGTTAAGTACCTGGTAATGAGAGGTCGTATAGCAGAACCACCTGAGTACCTCCGGAAGTCGCCACGAGGGAGTCCAACAGAGTACCCAGTCTATCACCTTCCCCGCCCCTGGCAGGAGGAAGGGCAGAATATAAGCTTAAATCGGTTCCAACAAATGTGAGGTAAACCGCCAGAGACATACCTACCCCTCATCCCTTACACCTACCCCTCATCCCTTATACCTACCCCTCATCCCTTATGCCTTACCCTGGTCCCTTATACTGCCCCTCAGAGCCCTTGATTGCCCACCTGTAGAGCAGAGAAGGGGCCAGTGAATCCAGGCCTGTGTGACTCTGATTGATGGCTTTTGTGTTGTCTCTGCTTACCCTCCCCTCGCCCCCGGTCCCCGCCTCTCCAGCCCTTGATGCTCTGGCCTCTGCTTCCCCTGTTTGAAAAAGCAGGAAGAAATTTTGCCTACAGTATCATTTTTCTTTATTAATGGTGTATAATCGTTCAGCTGGCTATTACTCTTGATATTAAACTAGCCGCATTACTAGTCAATTTTTTTTTAATGCAAGGAAGAAGGAACTAAAGGAAGTCTGCAAGATTGATCCCTCCAAGAAAAAAACAAAAATATCAGAGAACACAATGCAAGTCTATGTGTTCTATGTATTCTCAAATAATTAATAAAACAGCTTAAAATAAACAGCCTTACCCTTATAATATGGTCAGTGTTCTAAACAGCTAAGGTTTTTGAGTGTAAATACAGCTGCATCATTAGAGCTACAGGCAGGCTTACCATGAACTGTGAGGATGAAGCTAAAGACTAGGACGGTGACTGGGCCCACCCCCATTGTAGCTCTATTTTGTGGCTCTGTTCTGTCACCGTGGCACTGATATTGTCCTTAACAGCTGGTGTGGCAGGTAATTCTCATCTTCACCCCTCCTCACCGTCCAGTCATCTCACATTATCTGTCTGAGACGAAAACCAAGCATAAGAAGAGCAAGGAAACGAAAATACTGCTGCGTAACGTAAAATTTTGTCACAACTGCATGAGGGAAGAATAACCAGAGGGAGAAGAAAATAGTGCTTCTGAACATCAAAAATTCCCACATAGTCTACATGAAGGAAAAATAATGAAAAAGTCAGAGGAAGAAAAAGAAAATTCTCCTCCGAAACATCAAATTTTCTCACATCTTCAGGAAACCATGAATAAGAAAAATAGGAAGAAATTACCACTCATCACCGTCCACCTCCCTCCCATTACGTGTTTGAGGCGCAAATAATAAATAGGGAGAAAAAGAAAACACGACAGTACCCCTTCGTACCTCACAATTTTCTCCCATTTTCTACAAGAGGTAAAATGAATATGGAGAAGAGCAAGACAGCAGGCAGTACTGTTCCTTGCCATCTAGCTCTTGTAATTAATGGATAAATAAAAAAAGAACCAAAGAAGTACTGCTCCATACTCCCCAGCTTTCTCAAGGTATTTGGATAAGGAATAAATAGTGAAATAAAAGAAGAAGACGAACAGGGGCAAGAAGAAGATGATGATGATGATGATGATAATGAAGAAGAACGTGAAAAAAGGAAATAATAGTAGTAGTAGTAGTAGCAGTAGCAGTAGTAGTAGTAGTGATAAAAGAAGAACGAGCTGCTCCCATATACCTTGCCATTACGATGCAGGAAAAATAGAAAGAGAATAACCAAGTAAGGTCACTGCTTCAGGTCATTGCCATGTATGAGTTTTGATTCATTTTATTTTACACATTGATTACACCTTCCAAGAACCCACACGAAGCACCCTATCTATGCTTCAGGGATTAGAGGCTTCAATTCTTCCTTTACTGCCAATTAACTCATCAGATCATTATTTTTCATGCATAATTACAACGGCAAGAGCTAATGATTTACAGATAGTTATAGCCAGCATTGAAGAAATTTTATGTAATTGGTGGGGTGTGTCTGTATGTCCGTTCAGGCTCTTAACCCCTGTGATTTAGTGACTTATTTTTTTCATTTTATCTCTACTATTGCATGAATTTTGTATGGAGTTAGAGTGAGAGGCCGTGCAGTGAAAATGTATACTCTCTCTCTCTCTCTCTCTCTCTTTCTCTCTCTCTCTCTCAAATCTCCTCAGCTGAATAAAATCGTCTGTAGGAAGCAAAAATAAAAAAGAAATTGTCATCCGAGTGAGAGGGTTAACTTTAAAAACCCTTCGCCCAGAAACCTCACCTTTATAGACCGGCTGCTGTTGGTTATATCTAGGTCAGGTCGAATATGGAGGTCAGGGGTCAAAGGTCAAGGTCAGGAACGTAAAATCTATCCAAAGCGAGCAGCTGGTGTCATTCTTAAAGACATTCTAATTTTTTGGGAAAATAATTTAGTTGAATTTTCCTGTCTTCATAATATAACTTTAAAATGAACGTCTGACCTCTCTCTCTCTCTCTCTCTCTCTCTCTCTCTCTCTCTTTTATACAAGGAAGAAGGAACCAAAGGCCATAAGCCCACAAGACTGTTCCCTCCAAGAAAAAGTAACAAAATAACAGAGAGCCAAATTCAGAACCTGATATGATCTCGCTGGTAATAATAAAAGAATTAATGGCATTATAAATATATCATGATGGAAGGGTAAATATAATTCTGCTCAAAAAAAGTATACCTAGCAACAATTAGCTGTAATCTCTTATAAGGTATTCGATTCTCTTCTGCAAATGGGCATACTTTGGTAGGCAAATTACAAGAAAAACACATCCATACTTTACGAAAATATTCTTAACATAACCTAAGTTAGTTTAGGCCACAAGTTTTTTTTTTTTTTTTTAGCTGAGAATAAATCAAAGGAACCAGAATTATAATTTTTTTCTTTTATTTCTTTCATTTTTATTATTATTATTTTTTGCATCTTTTATCTTTTCTTTTTTCCGTCTTTTTTCGTTTTTCTTGTTTTTCATATTTTTTTTGTTTTTTTGCTTTTCTTTTTCCTCCACCCACTTTTCGTTACTTGGTTTGATAGGAAAATGTGTAGATATATTTTTTCTGAGGCTTGTACTAAAATGCCCACCTCTCTCTCTCTCTCTCTCTCTCTCTCTGCCTGCACTGTTATCATCTTATCATTTATGAGTCGTGGCGTCATTGCTACAGGGGATACCGCAGCATTTTCTCCTTAGTGATTCATTCTGCTTATCGCACCTCAGTATTCTCTCTTTCTTTTTCTCTCTTTCTTTCTTTCACTCTCTAATTACCTATATTTAATTCTTGCTTCTCCCCCCAGGTGATTGTAATTAGCTTTGGAGGGATCATTTGAAGTACAGGAATTAAAAATAGAGTCTATAAATTCATTCATATACTAATGTCTCTCACAATGCTGAAGAAATTCGTCTGAAGGATGCAAGATTAGAAAATAAAAAAACAACAACAAGACCGAGCAACAACAACAACAACAATAACACCACCACCACCACAACCAACACCACCACCACCACCAATAATAATAATAATAATAATGATATCATTATTATTATTTGTAGTAGTAGTAGTAGTGGTAGTAGTAGTAGTGGTAGTAGTAGTAGTAGTAGAAGTAGTAGTAGTAGTAGTCGCAGAAATAAGGTTAAGGTGTTTAGTCAAAATTAATCACGAAGGAAGAGAAGTTTTGAAGTCTTGCCAATGAACCAAAACATGCTTATTTCTGGGAATTCTCCTTTCCAGAGAACATGAATTATTGAAAATCACGTTCCTGATAAACATCCCCATGGGTTCACATTTCCCCCTGAATAATTTTACAGTGATGGATGATTTATTTTTTTTTTGTCATTTTTCCCGTCGCCATCCATCTTTCACCCTTCGCTTTTTTATTTTATTTTTTTTTATCTGCCGTGTCATTCATTCAAGACTGTTTATCTCTTCTCTCTCTCTCTCTCTCTCTCTCTCTTTTTTTTTGGGGGGGGGTCGGGGGGAGTGGTTAGAATGCCCCCAGTTGGAGAGGCACACTTTCATAAGTTGAATGCCCAAGAGGTGATTATTATTTTCTTCTTGATCTTGTATTGCCATCAAGGGATATCGGCTGGTCAACTACTCTGAAATTTAATGGACTATGGTAGATTAGTCTCTGTGGCTGTCAACACTAAGGAGTAAAATGAAACTGGAAATTACCGTCTGCAAAATGTAGGTGTAAAACTGACTGACAATAAAAAATAAATACAAAAATAAATGAATAAACAGGTATATATTGTTGTATAGGCCTATGAGTTACGTCGAAAGAAAGGTAGTTCGATAATGACTTTTTTTTTTTTTTTTTGGGGGGGGGGAAATTACAGGGAGTGCCAAAGCCGAAAGACATGCGTACCTAAAGAACGGTATGTTTCTCATCATTACGACCATAACAGTTTACCTTTGTTTTCATTAACCTGACACCTTAGACACAGGTAAAAATGTACGCCTAATCTGTTATCTAAACTTTTCAGGACAATTTATCTCTCAGCCTTCTGTTCCTGCCCTGCCGGAAGAATTGTATGTGGAGTCAAAAACAGTGCTTATTTTACATCCTTTTCCGGTGGATGCTACTGGTAAATGCATGGTAACAGATGGCCTTGCAGTGGTTCAAAGCCTGACAAGTCACCCTGGAATGAAGCCCATACATAACTTAAGCATTACATTTGTCAGGCAGTGGTCAGTCACATAGAAGACTACAATTAGGGACGATATGTATGATCGATATATTGATACGTATAAGAGGACAGCGAGTAAGATAACAGGGAAAGACTGCCAGTAAGCTCCCTCGTCCGTGATATAATTAATGCTATAGTCAGTGCGTCAGTGAGTTATTATTGTCGTTACGAGCTACAGATGTAGAGTTCCCACAGAATTCCAGCTGAAGTTAATACTGTCATGTGCCAAAGAGTTAGTTCACCCACAGAATCTCAGTTAAAATTTTTACTGTCGTAACGTGCCATAGACGTACTTCTCCGACAGTAGCCTACCATTAGAATATTATTTCGAAACTTGCAAGAATGCATAAGAAAACAGAAAATAGGGTGAAGGGAAGAGCAAACAGGAGGGTGAAGGGATGAACAAACAAGAGAAGGGTGTGAAGGGATGAACAAATAGAGGGATGGAGAGAAGGACGACAATGGGTGATTTGTCTGTGATGTGTGTACTGTTTATGTGTTATGTGTGATGCCACCTGTGTGGGGGAGAGATTTATCGCAGGTAGACACGTTCATGAGGAGGCGCATACGTTGACAGCCTTACACTTTACGTAATGTAGGTGAAAAAGGTTGTACAATGAGAGGCGTCTGTTTTATATTAAATAATTACTAGCGAGGGCGAAGCCCTCGTCAGTCTCTCGTCAGGTAATGGCATTTTCTCACATAATGAGCAGCCCAGCGAGGTCCAGCCCAACCCGGCCAGGTCCGATCCGACCCGACCCGACCCGGCCTGACCGTAACGCTTTTGAGAAACTTATCTCTAAGCAACCACAGGGCCGATCGCTGCGTGGTTTGCACCATATGATAGGCCCATTCTTTAAGATTTGTTTTTGACAGGTTCCATCACACCCTGGAGATGCCCGTGACACGTGACACGCGCCAAGTGCAGCATGTCGAAAATCTTCAAAAGAGGGCCACAGGCCAGACAGTTTGTCGTAAAGGCATGAAACTTGATAGGTAGATAACCATCAATATACTCTAGGCATCCTCGGGGTGTGAGGTAACATTTCAACGTTGTCGGATTTAAATGGCCTAGCTCGTACCTCGCTGACAAAGGCGTTTTACTGGTTAAGCAAATCCACAAAGCTGCATCACTCACCAGGGCTTTCATTTTTACTTCACTAGGACTGCATTAACAAAATCCTGGACATTCTCAGCCAGCCATCGTTATGGACTTACGATGAATGAAAATGCAACTTATCATCTTCACTGAGCATGCAGTATGTGGCTCGAAAACCTTATTTATCAAAATTTAATTATCTGAAGTTTTTAAATGTAGCCTGTTTTTAACTTGTACAACTGCGGAGTGACCTGTGTTTGAGAAACCTAAGAGAGAGAGAGCGAGAGAGAGAGAGAGAGAGAGCACCTGAGTTGGAGAGGTAAATGCGGCTGCACACACACCTGCACCGATGTCTGGCGAGAAGTGAAACTGATTCTCTCTCTCTCTCTCTCTCTCTCTCTCTCCACCATGCATAATAAACAATATAATTTCGCTTTTCGGTATCTAAGTAACGCATTTTCCGGTACCATAGTAATTTATTGCAAAGCAGCTTTTTGTGGCTGAATCTAATCTACTCCCATAAAAGTCAATGGAGCACAGAGGAATGACATAGGACAGGTGAAAATACTGCTAGATAGGAACAGAAGTCACAAGATTAAAAATAAAAGTATCAGTTGCTACTACTACTACTACTACTACTACTACTGCTGCTGCTGCTGCTACTACTACTACAACTATTTTTACTAGAACTATAGTAAGAGGCACAGAACAAGCAACAGAATGTTATCACTGTGTTCAGGTAAAGTATAAAAAAAAAGACCTTACAATCCAGAGCAATGTAATTCCGAGGCAAGATAACAATTTATAGACATGATACATTATTATTACCAATACATTATCCACGACATAGACAAGAATTAGATAAGCTCACGTTGCCCCCGTTGCACACACACACACACACACACACACACACACACACACACACACACACACACACACACACACACACACAAGCACAGGACTGAATTTCGTGTCAGAGATTGGCTGTGCATAGGGAGAGATAAAAGAAAAATCGTGTTGTACTGACAGTCTTGTGAGGAAATGATAAAGAATGCTTCCGCAAATGTCTAGAGGAAAAGTGTAATAATGGAGAGAGAGAGAGAGAGAGAGAGAGAGAGAGAGAGAGAGAGAGAGAGAGAGAGAGAGAGAGAAAGAGAGAGAGAGAGAGAAATAAAGGGTTCATCTCATCCCTGAAGTTCGAAAAGCTTCCCCTAAGCAAAATTAAAGTACTACTACTACTACTACTGCTGTTATTATTATTATTATTATTATTATTATTATTATTATTATTATTGGAGGTACTTCGAAACTAATGAAGCTCTGAGACGAAGCACCGCGTTTTGGGCAACACAAGTCAGGCCCGTCACCCCATCCTCAGAAAACCAGTGTTCCTTGGGTAGTGAGAAGCAGAAGGTATGGCAGGGTGTGTGTGTCTAGCGTTGTTTTGTATATTTTAAGATGTTGCTAACTCATAGTATGTGACGTGTGAAGCTTTGTAGTTATAACATCTGAAATATAATTTGTGGTGCTTTTTAGTTATGACATCTGATATCTGAAGCTTTGTAGTTATAACACCTGATATCTGATGTGTGAATGTTTGTAGTTATGATCTCTGAAACTGTAATATGAATGATCTTAGAAACAAATAATCACTTCTCACCAGTGGACGATCACAACATTGCACATTTACGTTGAATCTCCCACATAGTTTTTGGATGTTCCCATTGTCCAATTGGAAAACTAACTTCATTAAAAAAAAAAAAAAAAAAAGGAGGAAACAGAGGGTTATACAACTGTGCTAGAGTGAATACCTGGCAGTGAACGTGCTAATACATCACTTGTCTTTTGCATCTCTGCGGGTAATGCAGCCTTCTCAACAAAATCAAATATTTAAACATGCATTTGGTGAAACTAGGCCTCTTCGATGTTTTCTGATATTTAGGCGTGGTAAGCCCGTTTCGTCGTCAGCCAGATACGTAACCAGAAACCTATTTAATCATCGACCCATTTATTTTACCAACCCGTTTCGTCGTATGAAGTTCCGTTGCGCCCGTTTCCCTGTGGCAGAAGTTCCTAAATGACAACTGAGCAGGCACGGCTGATGTTGTGGACTCTCCCCCCACCCTTTCCCCCCACCCCCTCCCCCGTCCCGCCCCTTTGTAAAGACTCCTGGTTAGGTTAGATTAATAACTTAGGAGGGATCTGAGGGTTACTCCGCCCTCCTTCCTCCCCCCAGAAAGGGATAGATTGATAGAATAAAGATAACAACTGAACCTAACATAGCGACGTTACGGGATATAACGAAACGGGCGTCTCCACTGCCCAGTTGTGTCACCACATGAAGGCGACCCTCTCCAACAGCAATGTCTGGGAGCATAGGTATAAAAAAAGCTGCCAGACGATTATTGCACTCTGCATCCTAGGTTGCCTGCATGTTTTTATATCTGTTGTTTGCTGATGTGGCCAGTGAACGTGGATTATACTGTATCAGATTACAAGTTTCAGGCAATACTTAACTCATGTCATTGTCTATATACTCATTTAATTTAACCCTTATACCTGTCCATTTGTTTTTTTATCTCATTCTTTTTTGTCCCATCAGGAACGTGGGGGCCAGACTCTAGGCTTCTTGGACCATACATTTTAGGAGAGACTGGCCAGGAGGGTAAACAGAGGCAGGAGAAGGTGTCTAATATGGCTACCACCGCCAGAGACGATAGGGAGTACGAGTGTGAGCTGTGTGGACAGAAATTCTCTCGCAAATACCACCTTCTCCGCCACCGCCACACGCACACCGGAGAGAGGACTTATAAGTGCGAAGAGTGTGATGCCAAATTTGCACACAAGAGTAACCTGGAAACACACAAGCGGGTCCACACGGAAGAGAAACCCTACGAGTGTGACATCTGCAACAAGAAGTACAGGTATCGGAACGGCCTGGTCATCCACAGACGCACTCACACGGGCGCTAAGCCGTTCAGGTGTCCAGAGTGCGGCACCAGCTTCGCAGATCAGGGTAGAATGGAAGATCACAGGCGCATTCACACAGGCGCCAGGCCCTTTAAGTGCATGGAGTGTGGGCTTAGGTTCAGAAAGAAAAGGACCCTGGAAGACCACCAAAATATTCATACGGGGGAAAAGCCCTATGAGTGCCTCGAGTGCGGGAAAATGTTCACCCACAAGACCAGCCTGACGCATCACGAGGAAACACACACTGAGGACATGAAGTACGAGTGTGACGAGTGTGGCAGGAAGTTCACCCGCAAAAGCTATCTCGCCAAACACACAGCCACCCATAAAGGAGAGAGAAACTTTGAATGTGAGGATTGTCATAGGAAATACGCAAGGAAAAGCGGACTTGAGCGTCACAAACTTTCTCACACAGTTTAGGTTAACAAAACTATAAAGCAAATCCGAAGAAACGTTTTTAATATTTGTTGTCCTTATCAGTGGGTCGTTACTTGGAGTGTTACTGATTGTTACTTTAGGCTTTTCACTCCAATGTCTTATTTCCGCCTTATTCTTATCTGCAGACGATTTTATTTAGCTTAAGGAGAGATTTTTTTGAGCTACAGGATCCATTTTCTCCCATTTTTTTTGGACGATCTCCCAAACTGAATAAAATCGACTGGAAATAAGAATAACCCGAAAAATGTCATTGAAGAGAATAATATGTGAAACTAACAATATACTCTATGTTGTGATTAGCAGGCGTTTTTAATGTAATCTGTCTCTATAAATTTCCCAACGTGAAAAATATCTCTCGGCTGATTTATCCCTTTCAGTATGGTGATTTTTTTTTTGTTTTTCTTTCTTTTTTTTACGATAAACTGTCTGGATGTATCAGGAGTTTTACGTATATGAAGAAAAACAATCTGATTTTAACTTTGTATTTTTATTAACCAATCTGTCTTTTAAAATTACTGAATTTGAGTATTTAGTACTGGAAAGAGAGGGACTCGGGGTAAATTAAAAATAGGGTCCACACACACACACACACACACACACACACACACACACACACACACACACACACACACACACACACACACACACACACACACACACACACACACACACACACACACTCAGGGCAGTCGACAGAGGACCAGTTATGTGTCATTTATACCTAAAGTTCCGCAAATTATTTTAGTCAATCTTTTGCACCAGAATGAAGGGAAAGGTAAGTGAGACGGAATAATACTTATCCATCAGATTTCTGGCCTTGATAAGATATTGACCCTAACTCCTTATCAGTGTGTTCCTCCTCTCTGACTGGGAGGTAGGCACTCTTTAATGTAAGGAAAAAATGATCACCGCTTCAGAGATAATGTTCCCCCCTTGAGATACTGGGGAATCTGCTTCAAGTGTCGAGGCCTGTTGTGCAACCTGCCAGTCAGCTTATGTTGGTCAAGCTGCAGACGTATGGACTTAGTGAAGCGGGACCGGACATAAGCTGGAGGTGGAACTTAGGGAGCTGAGATATGGCATTTACGGCGAAGCGCTTTGTTTTGGTAAGGATTATTATTATTTTTCTTTGCACTTCCTTTCTTAGATCTTGATATTATACAGGATGGTACCCTAGGGCAATCCAAGTACTTGTGCCAAATATAAATGACCTTGATCTATTTTTGAAGGTCATATACTCATTTATGGTGCAAGGAATGCATATCTGAAAATGAAATATCTCTGAAACTGAGATCCAGCTGTTTGGTTGAAAGTCATATGATAAAATGTTTGCTGAGAATTTTGACAAATTGTTGCCATTTGGCCTAGTGAAAAGTACCGAATTAAAATCTGCTCAGTGTTTTCTTTCTAACACGTTTGTTAGACACCCTATGTCTAACACCCTTGTCTTCAGATCTTGTTGACATTACACAAGAACCTGATTCATGTTAATCGATGTACAGGTTCCTCTATTGCCGCATTGGCCACTCAACGCTGTCATTGTGTGGGCTGTCTGAGGTGTGAACCACACGAGTATCGGAACGTGTATCGGAGGCAGAGTTGGGCGAGGCAGGCAGTGGGTGGTCGGGGGTTACATGCCAGGGTGGAGGACGTAAAGGGTTTGAAGAACTAGTGGGTGTTTGAGAAGGTGGGGGAGGAGGAGGAAGTATGAGGTATATTATTTATGAGAGCTGGAATTACTGGATAATTCAGTCATTAAAGTGTTACTCCTCACTGTGGTGGTTACAATTAATAAGAACGCTATGAACATATACTGCAGAATGTGGGATGAAGATTTTCCTAGCTTCGGCCAGGTCCCTCATGAGATGTACTTTTTGTCTCTTATGTAAGATCCATGACGTTGCATGAATGACACATGGCCATCGGATTTCTGGACACATCGGAATGTTACAAATTATGACAATTACCGCGGTCGCCACGCACTACTCAAGGCTACCCTCCACTTTCCCCCCCCCCTTCCCACTTCACTGAGCGTGTCATTAGCAGCATGTATTCTCTAATATCCTGTTAGGATATTAGCAGCATGGTAGAGGCGGGTTACAAAACGTCATAAAATTATCAACAATAAACCCTGAACGTGGTGTTACGACAGTTGTAATTCCCATTAATTGATGTCAACTCAGTTCAAGTAAGGATCAAGAACCTTCAGTGCAAGTGTGACTCAGTATGTCGTCGGGTTTCCAAATTGCTTTAGTGTTAACATGGAGGCCAAGGCTGAGATGGAGGGATGGAGTGGAGAGGTATATGACAGAGGGGTGTGTGAGCTGGGAGCAGGGCAATGAAATGGCGGGGGACAGGGCGACATGGAGGCGATTTGTTTGTGGCCACCGCTTACGGGATTAAGGCGTCTGGCAATAGATAGATAGATAGATACTTAGCATGTTATGGCCACAGCTCCCAGGGGTCATCTCCTCCCTCACCCCCTCGTAGGCATTCCTCTATAGTTTAAAAAATGCTTGGAAAGTACAACTGAAACTGATTTTTTTTTTTTACTTATATAGTGCAGCGAAGAAGGGGAAAAAAATATCTACTTAAAGTGCATCTGAAAGGGAAAAAAATTGCTTGTAAAGTGCAGTAAAAAAAATCCTGTAACGTGCATCTGAAAAGGAAAGAAAATTGTAATAAGCACAAAAAAAGAAAAAGAAAAGAAGAATGCTAGAAAAATGCATGTGAAGAAAAAGAAAAACAGTAAAGCGCAACTAATAATAATAATAATAATAATAATAATGATAATAATAATACGCCTGTAAAATGCGTAAAAAAAAAATGTTTCGATGTTTTGGTGAGTAGGAGCCGACAGTTTCGAAGACCTGACTGATAAGGGATGAGATGGGTGACCTCTTATCTGAGCACTGTTGATAGCTATATATGTGGGTTTTCTTTTATTTAATGCTGGATTCTAGCGACCTTATTTTTGTTTTGGGAAATTGTGTCACAGTGATTATGATGACGATGATGATGATAATGGTGGTGGTGGTGGTGGTGGTGATAATGATGGGGATGATGATGGTAATGATGATGATGATGATGATGATGATGATGATGATGATGATGATGATGATGATGATGATGATGATGATGATGATGGTGTTGGTGGTGATAATGATGGGGATGATGATGATGGTAATAATGATGTGATGGTGGTGGTGGTGGTAGTGATAATGATGATGATGAGAACGAGGATGATGATGATGATTAATTTAGATTTGCCCTAACCCAAAATCGAGGAACGAAGTCACTGAAATTTCATGGCTGAGTGAAAAAAAGTCTAAAAAGAAATCCATAAACTAGCACACACAGCAATGAGAACTAATATATATGGATCATGTACGAAGAATGAGAAAAACTGTATGGAACGAAAACATATGTCTTATGTGCGAAGAAATTAGGAAAATATATGAGAATGACCCACATCTTCAAAGCATCCAACTGGCGCCAGAGATAAGAGGTATCGGTGAAGTGGTCAGCTGGCGGAAAAATGAAACTGGGGAGATAAGGATATGTTTTAGAGAGAGAGAGAGAGAGGGCGGAGGTGGAGGGGCAATGCTAACATCAGGACGTCATGGTTGCCGACGCCGATGATTGTCGAGCAGCCTCTCTCTCTCTCTCTCTCTCTCTCTCTCTCTCTCTCTCTCTCTCTCTCTCTCTCTCTCTCTCTCTCTCTCTCTCTCTCTCTCTCTCTCTCTCTCTCTCTCTCTCTCTCTCTCTCTCTCTCTCTCTCTTTATTAAGCCATTTCTAATCACCTCTACCTTGAAAAACATTAAGGCCATGCCTAACTTCTCCAGTTCGAATAAGTCTTCCCAAGCCCAATACAATTTTGCGGGATAGTAGGAACAAGCCACAAAATACGCAATCGTAGTAAAGAGCTAAAGAGTAACAGTTCCACGAAAGCTCTGAGTGCAAGGAGGAAGTGAAAATGAGGAAGTGATAAGGAAAGGCGTGGTGGGCTGAGCAGAGGAGTGACTATGAAAAATTGATTAGGAGGTGAATGACGGAAGTGAAAGAGGAGGAAAGGAGTGGTAGATTGAACAGAGAAGTACTCATGAAGAACTGACTAGGAGGCGGATGAAGGAAGTGAAAAGGGAAATGCGTAGTAGATTAAACATGAACGTGAGAAATGTATGCAGAGAACTGATTAGGAAGAGGCCGAGGGAAGTGAAGGAGGAAAGGCCTAGTAGAGTGGATGATAAGATGGGAGCTGCCCTTGAGGTGCTGATTAGAAGGTTTACAGATAAGTACATTTTTTTCTACCAAACCGAGGTCAAGAGAACAGCTGTTACTATGAACTGGTGGCTATTAGATCAGTCGGAGTAGAGTGGAGTGGAGTGGAGTGGAGTGGAGACAGGAGAGGGAGAACCTGGGATTTGAAACTACCCATACTTTTATTATTAGAATGGAAGAAGCCGTCAGTATAAACATGAGTGTCAATTCAAGTATGGTTGATCTCATTACATTCAACTAGATGATGTGATTTCTCTGTTATTCTTGTCTCCAGACGATTTTATGCATCTTAGGAGAGATTTCATGGACTGGAGGAGTTAAAAATATCCTTCATTGACCCTCCACTTTATGATCCCTCCTCTGAAACTGAATAAAAATCGTCTATGATCCTTTCACGTTAACTTGGCTCAGATATTCCTCCTTTTGTTGCTCATTTCACGTGACTCAGTGGAAGGAAAAGACAATGCTACAGCTCAACATCCATTCCCCAGCACTTCTTCGTGACTAGGGTCAGGTAGGGTCCACAGAGCCAAAAGGCGCCTGATTAAATGAGACACTGATCAAAATCTGTCCGGGTGAATGGGCCACATTCCCACTCACTCACCATTCAAGCCCCTGGAATCCTGGCTTCAACTGATAGATTAAAAAATATATATATATATATATACTCTTTCTTCTTTTACTTGGCCTAAAATTGCCATCTCCCCATCTTCAATCCCAAGTTGTAGCATGTGATGAACACTGCAAGTTTGATGCTAGTCACGAAGAAGTGCTATGGAAGGGATTGAGAGACGAGGCATTATCTTATTCTGCCATTGATCTGTGTAATATAGACGTAAATAGGACGAAAATCTGGGCCAAGTTAAGATGAAAGGACTGTACCACAAATCTTTAGGTTAAATTATATCACCTGCAAATATAAAGAATGAAGATTTTTTTTCCTACACTGACAGAGTCCCGAGAGATGTGACACAGAGGAGGGATGTGACACGAGATGTGACACAGAGGGAAGTGCCAGAGAGGAGAGATCTGGTGCAGAGGAAAACTGTGGCAGAGAGGACAGATGCGACACAGAGGAGAGATGTGACACAGATGAGGGATGTGACACAGAAGAGGGATGTGACACAAAGGAGAGATGTGACACAGACAAGAGATGTGACACAAAGGAGAGATGTAACACAGAAGAGGGATGTGACACAAAGGAGAGATGTGACACAGAAGAGGGATGTGACACAGAAGACAGGTGTGACATGGAGGAGAGATGTGTCACAGTGGAGAGATGCGACACAGAGGAGGGATGTGACACAGAGGAGGGATGTGACACAGAGGAGGGATGTGACATAGAGGAGGGATGTGACACAGAGGAGGGATGTGACATAAAAGAGAGATGTGAAGCAGAGGAGCGATGTGACACAGAGGAGGGATGTGACACAAAGGAGGGATGTGACACAGAGGAGGGATGTGACACAACGGAAAGATGTGACACAAAGGAAGGATGTGACACAGAGGAGGGATGCGACACAGAGGAGGGATGTGACACAGAGAAGAGATGCGACACAGAGGAGGGATGTGACACAGAGAAGAGATGTGACACAGAGGAGAGATGTGACACAGAGAAGAGATGTGACACAGAGAAGGGATGTGACACAGAGGACAGCGTGACGATCGAACTCCACAGAACCAGGAACAGAAGCGAATCCTCTGACAAATCTTCACCGGGTAAGTTATTATTATTATTATTATTATTATTATTATTATTATTATTTTAGAGGAAGAGGGAATCAAAGTGAATCTAAAAAGGAAGAAAGAACCAAAGGCCAGAAACCCCGAAGAAAAAGAAAACATAAAAACCAGACAAATTCAAGATCCACCTATTTCGAGATACCAGGATATATTGCATTTAAAAGACTGCAGGTCATAAATTAAAGGGAAAATACAGAACTTGGCTCCGTTTTCTTGTTTTTGTTTTTTCTTGGCTGGAACCATCTTGCGGGCTCCTGGCCTTTGGTTCCTTCTTCCTTGTATATAAAAAAGCAAATACGTATGCAAGAAGGTGTTTACATATGCAAGAGGATGTTTACAAATGCAAGAGGATGCTTATTTATGCAAGAGGTTGTTTACTTGAGCAAGAGGATGTTTACATATGCAAGAAGGTGTTTACATATGCAAGAGGGTGTTTATTCATGCATGAGGGTGTTTACTTATGCAAGAGGATGTTTATGCAAGAGGGTGTTTACATATGCAAGAGGATGTTTACTTATGCAAGAGGATGTTTACTTATGCAAGAGGGTGTTTACATATGCAAGAGGATGTTTATTTATGCAAGAGGATGTTTATTTATGCAAGAGGATGTTTATTTATGCAAGAGGATGTTTACCTACGCAAGAGAATGTTTACCTATGCAAGCGGATGTTTATATATACCAGAGGATGTTAAAAATATAGACCGGATCTTTTTAAATCATTCTATTAGGGTTATCCTCATGCTGTAGATTTCTCCCACGGCGTTTAGCGGAGAAGAAAACGCTGGTAGATGAAGCGGTAACGTCTACTTAATTATCTACCTGTCTTTCCATTTAGATATCCGTGTTTTATTTTTACGTAGGATGGTCTTTTCGAACTGGAGAGGTTTAGTACAGATTCCGAAAACCCAGTCACAACGAGAGGATTTCCCTACGATGCGTAAAATCGTCGAGAGAGAGAGAGAGAGAGAGAGAGAGAGAGAGAGAGAGAGGGAGAGAGAGAGAGAGAATAAGTCGCCAGAGTGAGGGCTTTAAACTTCACCTAAGTCACACAACAAAACACAATACTTTATCTCCTGTCCAAATCCAGATCACATTTCAGTTCGTGAGCCACACTGATCAACCAACATCATATCCGTGAAGAGAATTTTGATATGGCATGTCGGTGAGAAATTATTGTTATCTGATATTTCGTCTCTTGTGCTTTATCCTCTGCTGGCTAATGTTTTGAAGCTGAGAGAGGCTGAGTATGTTTCTCTGCCTGTGATATTCTTTGGTCAGATATGTAAGGGAGAAAAATGAGAGAGAGAGAGAGAGAGAGAGAGAGAGAGAGAGAGAGAGAGAGAGAGAGAGAGAGAGAGAGAGAGAGAGAGAGAGAGAGACTTTTTGTTTTCTCTGTCCTTAGAGCTTAGATGATGATGATGATGATGATGATGATGATGATGATGATGGTAATAATAAATAATAATAATAATAATAATAATAATAATAATAATAATAATGAATAAGAGGCCCTAGTAAGTTCCTTGATATTACTACAGCTTACATCTGTGACTCACATCTGTTCACACACACACACACACACACACACACACACACACACACACACACACACACTATCAAGGCCACTGCTTCAGGCTAGGGTGGTTGGATGAGAGGTAGGGGAGGGAGGGGAGGAGGGGAATGGGGGAGGAATAGGAGGGAGAAGGAAAAGGAAGGGAGCAAGGAAGGGGAAAGAGAGAAGAAAGGGAGAAGAGAGGAGAAAGAAATGAGAGAAGGGGGGGAGGAGGAAGTGGAGGGTGGAAGAGGAAGAGGAAGGGGGAGGAAAGGAGAGGAGAGACACTGGAGGAAGAGGCTGGGAAGATATTCGAGAGATAGCAGAGTGGCGGGAAGGAAGGAAGGAGAGAGAGAGAGAGAGAGAGAGAGAGAGAGAGAGAGACAAGGACTATGCCAGGCTGGAAACTGAATAGCAAGTCCTATTATCCTTGAGAGGCGGTAACAGATAAGACTACGATTCTAACTAATTCATTGAAAATAAAGATAGTAAAGCAAGATGACCCAGGAACATAGATAAAAAAGAATGCTACGGTACAAATGCAAACTCAATCGCTCAGGATAAGGTGCTACGGAGCTTCCTTGAATTCGGACCGAACTGTGGGAGTGAGACCGCAAGAGGGGAGTTGGGGGGGTGGATGATGATAGGGGAGAAAGAGGAAATAGAGGAGGGGGGGGGATAATGACTGCTATAAGGGGGGAGAGAGAGGAAGCGGGAGGGGGTGGGTAACGGGAGAGGGATGGGGTAGGGGGAGGGGATAGGAGAGGGGAGGGGGATAGGAGTAGAGGAGAGAGGAAGAATGGATGATGACAGAGTGGATAGGCTGGAGAGGGGGAGGAGAGGAAATATAAGAAGATGGAGCTGAGAATAGAGTGGAGGAGAGAAAGGGAAGGGGACTGGACTGAGGAGGGGGAAGGAGGGGAGAGGGAAGTGAGGGGGAATTGAGAGGCAGGGGGAGGGGAGGGAAGAAGCGAGGGGGATGATGATTATGATATGGAATGCGGTGAAACTGAGGGAGTGGATGGGGAGATGGAAGAGGGTAGGGTTTGAGGCCAGGGAAGGAGGGGGGAGAGTAGGGGAAGGGAGAGGAGGGTAAGAAGCGGGGAGAGTGGTGGAAGGGAGGGGAGAGGGGGAAGGAGGGGAGAAAGGTGTAGCGTTGCTTTGGATTCAGGGTCTGTCAGTTTACTTACAAAACTCAGGTGAACGACAGCAGCTTCCCGTCACTGCTCTACAGGTGAGGCAGGCTCGCTCTCATGTGTGTGTGTGTGTGTGTGTGTGTGTGTGTGTGTGCTAATTATTTTGGATAAGTGTGTACTTCTGTGTCAACATTAAAGTTTGGTGAAAAGATATGTGTGTGTGTGTGTGTGTGTGTGTGTGTGTGTGTGTGTGTGTGTGTGTGTGTGTGTGTGTGTGTGTGTGTGTGTGTGTGTGTGTGTGTGTGAGTATCAATTTCCTGGTTATTATGGTCACACCCTGTCCTCGTCCTTCCTGGGAAAGCCACAATAACATTAGAACAGGAAGGTTGTCGTAAGTTATTCCCAAGTTCCTGAGTTTGTGTGAGAATTTTTTTTTTATCTACCATGGCCTTGGAAAGCTGAAAATTTTTAGCTCAATATAGTGGTGTTTTATCATTATCATCATCATCATCATCATTATTATTATTATTATTATTATTATTATTATTATTATATATCTCTGCATTCCTTAGTACGTAAATGCAAACATATTACCTTTCGAACGTTGATACACATTAGTTTTGTTGTTGCTGATGTTGTTTGGAAAGCTGAATTTTCTAAGCTCATCATCATCATCAGGTAAGTCAGCCATTCAACCCTCCCTCTGTCATTTACTCCCTTGGCTTAACGTATTTACCCATTTATCTCCTTGTCCCATGTAAAATTGCATAGCTGGCATAAAAGTAAAAAAAAATAATAATAATAGTAATTAAGTTTTGCACAAAATCAACTTTGATAAAGGAAGAAAATATATAATCCACTCATATCAAACAATACTGACACAGCAACATTGACGGAACAGAAATGAGGAGCTGAGAGTGGAGTGTCGCATCCACCCATCGACATAAACCACCTGAAGTGTGTCACCTGCAGATTCACACGGGGTTGACAATTCAGATGAAAAAATATCACTAGACGTTGGCTATAATCAACCGTAAAAGTCGCTATCCTTGTCATAAAATGTGGCTAGCCAGGTATAGCGTATTACAGAATTAGTGTAATATTTTCAGGAATGATGTATTTATCGCTTTCCGTGTAATTTTTAACCCCCAGGGAGTAAATTTACCTGTGGCTGAGATTCGCGTGGTGAGTGGTTTGTTGTGGTGATGTGGCATTTTGATGTGACTTGGCAAGGTGTGTGTGTGTGTGTGTGTGTGTGTGTGTGTGTGTGTGTGTGTGTGTTCCACCCCTTCCCAGAATACTACTGAACGCATAGCACTTGCTACCCTGACGTGTTGTGCCTAGTGCATTGACCTTGATGTTAGAAAACCTGACATCATCATCATTATCATCATCATTATCATCATCACTGTAAAAAGCGTAATAGGTATCGTGATCGTAAGCATCAATAGCATCATTATCATCACTGATGTTGCTGTTGCTGATGTTGTTATTGTCATTTTAGTTGTTTTTAGAATCCTGTATATTCTGAGATCACCGTCATCTTTATCATCATGATTTTAGTTGTTTGGACGACTGCAGAGTACGGCATAATCATCATCATCTTAGTTACTTTGGCTACTGTATCATCATCATTATCATCATATTTCTCCTCCTCCTCCTCCCCCTCCTCCTCCACATCATCATCATCATCATCATCATCCTTTTCCACCTCCTCCTCCTCATCATCATAATCATCATCATCATCCTTTTCCTCTTCTTCCTCCTCCATCTCATCATCATAATCATCATCATCATCCTCTTCCTCCTCCTCCTCCTCATCATCATCATCATCATCATCATCATCATCATCCGGAGTTTTGATAAATCGTCTGAAAAGAGCAGGAAAAAATATAGGAAATGACAAGTGTTTACATTTTCTTGGCCAAGCCTCTGAGCAAATAAATGAAGGCTTCGTGTGTGCGATCATGCCTGTGTTGCAGGGTGCATGCATGTTACGTACACCCACACATACACATATGAATACATGCACACACGCATACAGAGAGGGAGAGAGAGAGGGGGGGGGAAAGATGTTTTACAGTCACAACACTTTCACGAGAGAGAGAGAGAGAGAGAGAGAGAGAGAGAGAGAGAGAGAGAGAGAGAGAGAGAGAGAGAGAGAGAGAGAGGGGTTCTACGTGTTTATCCTGAGGTGATACAACACAATTTCAGCACAATAGAGGAGGGACCGATAGCCCATTCAGACCGATGACGTGTGTGTGTGTGTGTGTGTGTGTGTGTGTGTGTGTGTGTGTGTGTGTGTGTGTGTGTGTGTGTGTGTGTGTGTGTGTGTGTGTGTTCTCTAGACGACTTTATTTACATATTTTAAATTCTGGCTCTCGTACTGCAGGGGCACGGTCCTAAGTCTTTCATATTAGGAAAAAATCATCATCATCATCATCACCATCACCACCATCATCATCATCCCATATTTACACAAACTTTCAGCTCACATACAGTAGTGGACAGAAATATGGACCCGCTTATCAATCGAATAATATGAAAAATCCACCACATAATTTTGGCAATTGTTTTGGTCACCTGCAACTGTATTTCTTTAGCTTTGAAAGATTTGATTATCAGCATCTCGTTAGCGATCTTAATGAGGTGATTGCATGGAAGGTCACGTTCGGAAGACTCACAGGGAACAAGAGCAAATTGATACCTGTGAGTGCAGGTGTGCATGGCGTGGCTCCTTACTTAAGAAAAACAAAAACGGAAACAGTAACATCGCTTGGAGAGGGGGGGAAGCGGAGGCGGATGAGACAGGTAAGCTCACCTGATCACACCTCAGGAAACAGACCTACATCTTCTGTCTATTTTTTCACCGTCTTCTTCTGTCCTTTCGTCCATCTAACCTACAACATACTTCTGTCTGGTTTTTCACCGCTTGTTCATCTATTCTACCGTCCACCTAACCTATACCACATCAATACGAGCTATCACCGTCGTTGATTTCACCACCTGTGCCTTGTTTGTCCTACCTTCCTAAATTACACCATGTCACTATCCACCATCACAATCTTCTGTTTCAGCCATCTATGTCTTGCGTCTACCATTTCCTCCCGACTTACACCACACCAGTCTCTATCACCACTACCTTCTCTGTCACCGTCTGTGTTTTGTTTTTCACATGCTCTTCTACTCTACATCATACTTTTGTCTACTCTCACTGTCTTCTGTTCTATTAATGTATTCATACTCGTGTTCAGAACGGTACACCAAAGCCACACATACTCGTCATTAACCTTCACCTTTAAAAACACATTACCTTGCAGTTTCAAGTATTAGTTTGCTGCCGAGACTTCATTACAGGTGTTTTTCACAGGAGTTTCCCACAGGTGTTTTTCACAGGTGTTTTTCATTAGCAGAATAATTTCTCCTCGTCAAAGTTAAGGAAATATATCTTTAGTGTGTGTGTGTGTGTGTGTGTGTGTGTGTGTGTGTGTGTGTGTGATAGAGAGAGACGAGGGTTCTTCCAAGAATTTTATGTCTGTCAGGAGAATCTAGCACCTCGGTGTGACAGACAAATGAGAAAAACGTGAGAGTGCAACAAAGATATCGATATATATTTTTTAGAACTTTGCACCTGTCATGTTTGCCTTTACCTGGCGGTGATATTCGTCCTGTTTCAGATTAATTCACGTAGCTCAGTGGCAGAATAAGTCAATACTAAATCTCTACCGTATATCCTTTTCATAGCACTTCTTCGTGACTAGTACCGTATTCTAGTGTCAATCTCTTCGTGTATCGTAATAGAGGAATAGCACGATACTGCCTCTCCTCATCCTCCTCACTGCACTTCATCGTGATTAGCATAATTTTCTTGGGTTGATCTTTTGCTACAACTTAACATTCAAGCCGATGGACTGGCAGTTTTAGACCAGGTTCTAATGAAGAGAGTATACCGCCTTTAGAACTGGAGGGGGGGGAGGGACTGGAAAGAGCCGCCTTCAAGTGGTGGCAAGGACATAACTGCGTGACTCCTCTGACTAAGCTATACAAACGTTCCTCAATTACCTCAATAGCCCCCGAAAGGGATGGTGGCCAGCAGGAGAAGAGTACCCAGCCTGTAGTCCACTGAGTTCACATTTAGACGTGCCTGGGGTTGCAGCTACTACTACTACTACTACTACAACCACCGAACAAACAGATATCCAGGAACAAAAACACGTATTGAAACATCGGTTCTTTTGACAAGTTACCGTTGATTAAAACTGACTCGACATCAATTTCTCTCTACATCAATCCACCATCCATCACCCTAACACCCACAACCAACACAACCAGACCAACTACCATACCAACCACACCCACTACCACCACGTCCACAACTGTAATTCCTTCTCACCAACCAGGCAGTGATTTTCGTTCCTTTGCAGCTTATCATCCCGGGGCTCAGCGTTAAAATAAGCCAGTACCGCGGCCCTGCATCCTTTCCACAACACTTCTTCATGACTAGCACCATTCTGTAGTGTTATTCTCTTGGAGCAATTAGGCATTCAAGGTGCAGAGATGGCACCATTACGCCTAGTTGAAGTGAACAGAGTATATAGCCTAAGCAAAATAAAATCTAATCACTTTCTCATCGAAGCAGCCAACAGTTCCTTGTCTTCCACATCCAGTACAGCTTCCGTTGACCGAAGATGACTAAAAAAAATAATGAAAACTCAATAGGTGAAATGGGAAGGCCGGGAGGAGGGAGAGAGTAAGGGAAAGCCTTCTGTGGGTGAAGACATAAGACGAAGAACCCAAACACTCTTCCCAAGTAACCAAATAATTTCTATTCCCCATTTACAGAAGAGCAGAGATGAAAGGAGAGCCTGCAAGAGAATGAAAAGCACAAGAAAAAAAAAACTTATGGGTGAAGACATACGAACGAATCCAAATATTATTCTCATTTAACCAAAAAATTCTCTCTCCTTCACTTTCAGAATTCCCGTTGACTGAAGATACGACAGAAAATATGGAGACTATATGGACGGAAGGTGAGAGCCAGGAGGAAGGACAGTGTGAGAGGAGGTATCTGTGTGTCGTGAATAAAGATGAATCACAGTCCTGTCTAACCTACACTACCTCACTCTCAATCCCCAGAAGAACACCCGTTGCTCGAGGCTGACACAGAGAACATGGAAGGCCAAGGAGGGACTGGGGAGAACCAGGAAGAAGGAAAAAGGAAGAAGGATGACCTGTCGTGGGTGAACACCTTCGAGGACTTGTTAGAGCTGGTGGGAACGAGAGGACCTTGGAATATATTGTTTTTCTTCGTCTGTACTTATGGTAAGAGTGGGATTAAGCTGGGCTCTTTTTCTCTTTCTCTCACTTAGCTTTCTTCTTCTTCTTCTCTCTCTCTCTCTCTCTCTCTCAGCCGAACCTATTTGAGATAAACACAACCTAACCTAATTCAACCCAGCCTAACCCGGCCCAACCCAGCCTAACCCAACCCAACCTAACCCAACCTAACCTCACCTTACCTCACCTCACCCCCCTCACAGCGATGTTCGTGTCGCCGATGACCTCAATGGCGTATCAGTTCTTAGGGGCCACGCCGGACTACTGGTGTTTGGTGGAGCCCTTGATCGAGGCCAACTGGACTCAACAGCAGGTCCTCTCCTTCGCCATTCCAGTTACGTGAGTCCAACATACCACAGATTACTAAATATTTGAGTCCAGCCTACCACAGATTAGTCTCTCTTGAACTCAGCTTATCTTGTATTCATCTTCTTATCTGTTATTCCTATCTCACTGTTCACTTCTTACCTCTTCTCGGCCCATAATTATTTCTCTCCTAAGCTTATCTCAGTATACCTATGTTTTTCTCTTACTTCCTGTTTCAGTTCTCACTTCAGTACGTCTCACATTCATTTACTGCCTCCGTCTTTTATTTCTTTTAAGGGACATGTATATCCAGGCAGTGGACCCGTGTGGTTATATGAGTGCCACCACGTGAAGGCGTCCCTTTCATCCTCCCTCCATTCAATGTTAATCAGTTTTCCCCCACCACTATCATCCTTGTTTTCAGTCTTATCACGCCCTACCCCCTCACAGCTCACTTCCTTGTTGAATGATAATCAGTTTTCTTGCCTCACATCTTGCACAATACGGTACATCAAATTCTTGCTTCACATCTTGCGTTTTTATGGTGCATTATATTCTTACTGTACATCTTGCACGAATACGGTACATAACATTCTTGCCTCACATCTTGCATGACTACAGTGCGTTACATTCTTGCTCCACATCTTGCACGACTACGGTACATCACAATCTTGCCTCCCATCTTGCACGGTTACGGTACATTACGTTCTTGCTCTACATCTTTCACAAATACGGTGCGATAAGGGGGAGAGACGAATAGACTTTGAGGTACGACTTTTACATCAGTTCCTCCGGCGGGTACGACTCCTGCCACATGTACGACTACAACTACACGGCCGCGGCTGCGATGGGGTACGAGGCTGCCGTGGACGACCTGAAGGGCTCCACCAACCACACCATCCCTTGCCGCTCCAGGGACTTCAACTACACCCAGTACCAGTCCACAGTGGTCACCCAGGTAGGGTCCCGGGGCTAGGCTGACGTAGTCCTGTGTATTTAAAGGTAGAGGACAAGGCTACTCCCCCTAGTGGAATTGTATGAAGGGCGCCACCAGTCACACCATCCCACGCCACACCTGGGAATTTAACCACACCAATACCACACTAATACCACACCCAGTACCACACCAATACCACACAAATACCACACGACTACCACACGACTACCACACCAGTACCACACCAATACCTCACCAAAATCAGCGTTAGCCATAAAGAATGCTAACAGGATAGATTTTTTTATGCAGGTGGTAGTAAATTATGGCCAAGGTTATTAAAAAAAACACGCATTTCTAATAAGCACTTGATGTGTCTGATATATGTTTAAAATCATCATCGTCTCCTTCATTACCTACCTTTACCTGTCAATTACCTTCCTCCTCCTCCTCCTCATCATCATCATCATCATCATTATCATTCATCTGTAACCAGCCATAATCATCATCATCATCTGTCCCAATCCATCATTCCTCGTTCACAATAATCATAATCATCATCAATATTATCTTCATCAATCTCCACCTGTCTTCATGCACGTTTTTCATTTTCATCATTTTCATAATCATCAACGTTATCGTCATCACCTTCATCTGTCTGACATCAAGCATCATCATCATCATCATCAGCGTTATCGTCATCACCTTCATCCACCTGTCGCCTTGCATCATTCAATATTTTTCATCATTATCATCACCACCGCTATACACCTCTGACCTCACTTGACCTCCACAGTGGGATCTTGTATGTGAGAGGCGAGCGCTCTACTCCACGACCCAGGCCATTGTGAGTGCCGGCAACCTCCTTGGATCCATCGTTACAGGATTCCTTTTAGACAGGTAAAGCCTAGCACCTTCCCCACCTGTGTCTCGCATATCTCAGGTTGCATGAGTTAATTAAGACCAGGTGTTCTCTTGTTGTTGATGTTCTTTTTTCTTCTTCTTGTAACCTCTGGCTCATCTAAACGTAAACCCAGTGGACTGCAGGTCTGTTATTCTCGTGCAGTCCCCCATCCTCCTTTCAGGGGATAAGGAGGGAGGTGAGAGATGTTTATGTGACCGGGAAACGAAGCCAGGCCACTTATATCGCTGCCACCACGGGAAGGCGTCCCTCTATAGCTAGGACGTCTCTAAATGGCTGCTGTGGTGTATGGTGACTGTACGTGTCTGATAAGAAATCATAAACACTAACTGATACCTCTTCTTTTATCCAATATACAGAATAACAACAGTAAGCAAAATATTTCAGCCTGGAAACTCTTATCACCTGCAAAACGAAACTGAAATGCATCCTTTTGTAAATACAAGTTAAAAAAAAAAACATGAAAAAATAATATACATAAATAAGAAGTTAGTTTTGTACATATCGCAAAGGTGAGTCTTACGCATAGTATATAATTATGTTGCAACCGCTGTGAAGAACTGCTCATTTTAAACCTGCGTCAGTGTGTAATGGCTCAGTAATTACGCAGTTGTTTCTGTATGCGCACCAATCCATGAGTATTAGACATCATTGCACAACTTTCAGGACGAATTACGTAAGGAATATAACGTACAAAAGAGCATAAAAGTCAAGCATTTGTATATCTTCGTCCACAATCAATATAGAGCCCATGTTATGCCAAAAATTGAGACCCACAGATTACACTCTATGACACCTAAAATAAAGAGTTTTGCATTACTAACTACTCATTTACAGGTGTGAGGGTAGTTTCGCTTTGGTGGTAAATATATATATATATACTAAGCATAACACATAAATATTAAAAACAGAAAAGACGTTAATGGACCTAAAAAGATCCCAACTTACCCTAAACATTTAATATAAAGTGAGGAGTGCGTGTTGCTACCTTCACCTGGGACGCTTGAATGTTAGGAAAGATAACATTAGAGGGAAGAAATGTAGCTTTCCCCAAACACTGACTTCCCACCAAAAATGATGTGAGTGAAGTGTCTGGGATCAAGTTTGCTACTACTACTACTGCTACCATCACCACGACCACCACCACCACTACTACTACTGCTACTACTATATCTTTCCACAGGTACGGCCGTCGACCGATTGTACTGGTAAATCTTATCTTGTACATCATTATGGCCAACGTGATCGCCTTTGCCCCCTCCGTCTTGCTGTACATCACGGGTCGAATGGTGATCGCCTTCCTGAACACGGGATTGTACGACGGGGCATTTGTTATGGGTTAGTGACTGTGTACATCTTGGTTTTATGTTTAGAACTCTCTCTCTCTCTCTCTCTCTCTCCCTCTCACCACCCCAACTGTCGATGTTCTAGCTGAGTTGTAACAAGAGATTAAGACCAGGAAATGGCACCAGTCACGAAGAAGTGCTGTGGGAAGGATGTAGAGCCTAATTTTGTCTTATTCTGGCTCTGAGCAATCTGAAAAAATCTGGGAAAAGGACGATAATCTCCGCTAAAGTAAGCTGAAGAAATTAGACCTACGACATTTTCCCTAAAGATTATTTTTTTCTCTGTAATCTTCAACGCAAACTTGCCCCCGTTGCCACTACTTCATAAGCTGACCTTCCCTCGTCTCTAGGAAAATCATGAAGCAGTTTGTAGGAGAAAGTATTATAATTATATATATTTATCGTCTCATGTAATATATGTTTAAGTGTGTGTGGAATGGGAGTGTTGGTGTTTGATATGTGTGTGTGTGTGGGTGGATGGATGGAGTGTGTGTGTGGGGGTGGGGAGATGTTGATGTGTGTGTGTGTGTGGGGGAGTGTTTGATGTGTGTGTGGGGTGGTGGTGTGTGTGTGTGGGGGGGGGTGTTTGATGTGTGTGTGTGTGTGTGTGTGTGTGTGTGTGTGTGTGTGTGTGTGTGTGTGTGTGTGTGTGTGTGTGTGTATGTGAGATGAGAGTGTGAGATGAATGTGTAAGTGTGTATGTGAGATGAGAGTATGAATATAAAATAAAAATTTGGAACCGAGCTAAGAATGTGGCTGTGAGGAAAAGAGTTTAAGGGTGAGATGAGAGTGTGAGTGGGAGCTGTGAGTGTGAGTGAAGATGAGAACTGACCAAGATGAGTGTGAATGTCAGGTGAGAAGTGTGAGCGTCGTGAAAGAGTGTTGGTGTGAGGTGCGAATGTATGTGTGTGTAAAGTGTTCAGGTGAGAGGGAGCTGTAATTAATATCCTAAAAAACGGTGATGAAAGATCGAGGTGTAATTTATCTTCAGCTGTGGTAGTAAATGAGGCTCGAGGAAGCTAATTCACTTACACGAACTTGCTTTTAGCCTCAAGAGAATTTCCCTAAAGTTTGATACAGTTGCTAGGATACAAGAAGAATATAACAAATCCAGCGTTACCTGGCTAAAGGAGTTACAAAAAGCGTTAACAATCATTAGCATCATCATCATTATCATCAGCAGCAGCATCGGCATCATCATCATCAGCAGCAGCAGCATCATCGGCATCATCATCTTCGGCACCATCATCATTATCATCATCATCATCATCATCATCAATACACTATTAACCAGTAAGCCCCAGTTTCTCGAAAATGTAAATAAATGTTTGACTCGGACACCAAGATCCAGGCGCTGAGGAGCCTGCACGGGGCTAGATGGGTCAGAATAGGTTAGAAAGGTCAGGTTAGGTCAGCTTGTACATCTAAGCACCCTAGCACACCAACCTAAACTTAGAATCTAGAAATACTTCGTCCTGGTCCCTGCAGTGATGGAGACCTGCGCCACCAGGTACCGGTCTGCTGTGGGGTCCCTTAGTGTCCTGCCCTGGGCCTTGGGGTATATGCTGACTCCGGGCATAGCGTACTTCGTCAGGACCTGGCGATGGCTGACTTTCGCTCTCGCCCTCCCACTCCTGCCAGCACTCTCTTATTTCTGGTTAGTTTGATATTGCTACTACCACTACTACTACTACTGCTACGACTACTGCTACTACTATTACTATTACTGGACCGGACTGTGTGTCTTGAAAAGTAATATCCTCTTTCTGTTTTGCATTTGTTGTGATTACTCGCATGTATTTTTTTCTTCTGTGCGGTCCTGCAGTTAGTGTCACCTTGTACTCCCCTTCAGGTTGCTGCCGGAGTCGCCACGGTGGCTTGTGCAGAAGAGGCACTACACCCGCGCCATCTCGGTCCTCAGCAAGGCGGCCAAGATGAACGGCAAGGAGCTGCCCCCAGAACCCCTCCTGCTCCAGGCCATGACCCAAATCACTGAGCAGGTAGTGCCATGGTGATCCCTTCAGTCTTGTAAGTTTTTCATATTATTATTGCTATTTAGCTTTTACTCTAAGATGGCCCCAAATTTCCGTCCCCTCATAGCGTATGCTGAGTTATGGCAACAGATTAACTCCAGAAAGTTACGCTAGTCATGAAGAAGTGCTATGCCTACCCCTTATAGGATTAAGGCGTCTGGCAAAAGACAGATGGATAGATTAAGAAATGATGTAAATTAACTCCTGATCTGACTACTGTGGGAGTATAAATTAAAAAGTTTCACGTAATACAATAAAGAGCAGTTAAATTTTTGCATAGCTACGTTAACAACCATTAACGTGATGTGTCATATATTGTAATTATGATTATCTGTTGTAGACATGTTTCTCGTTACAATGGCGCCATAAGACAAGCCACTGTGCGAATAACTTAATATTTGAAATCATTACTTGAATGTCACTGATTTAATTACTTGGATTTTTACCTTACCTCTATGAATATCACTTCTATATCTATCTCTATAAAGCCAGACGCGTTAATCATATAAAGGGTAGCCACAAACAAAGTGCCTCCACATCGCCCTGTCCTCTGCCGTTTGACTGCCTTCCCTCCAACTCACAGCCCCTTCTCTCATGTATCCCTCCACTCCTTCCCTCCATCCCATCCTTGGTCTCCCACTCCCCCTCTCCCCTTCTGCCTCACTCACATACTCTCCTAGTTAGTCTCTCATTCCCCGTCCTCTCCACATGGCTTGCAGGAAGATAAAGAGGAGGTCAAGCAGGCTGATTGCTGGACGAGTGTGAAATCAGGCGTGAAACATTTCTTCGCAACGGTGGTTCATCCCGAGCTTAGGTTCAGGGCGTTGGTGTACATCCTGTGGTTCAACGGATCCCTCATCTACTTCGGCACGTCTTTCAGCGCGACGAACATCAGGTACTCCTTGGGGTACGAGAGAGTGGTATGGGTCAGAAAACCACCATCTTACATGCAAGAAGGTGATTTGTAAAGCACTGAAACTAACGCTGATTTGTCCACCATGAACCAAATAAATGTAACACTCTGAGGTGACTTGTACAGCTCAGAGACTAACACTGTGGTCTGTGCAGCGTGGACCCGTACATGTACATCTTCCTGGGTGGCGTACTGGAGATCCCATGCTACATCCTACTGTGGCCTGCCATCGCCTACTTCGGCAGGAGGAAGATCCAGGCTGGACTCTCCTTACTTTGTGGTATCTTCATCTTCACACTCATGGCCTTCCTCTTAGTGCCTTCGGCTGGTTAGTGTCAGAAATGCATAATCCCTGTACTACTTTTATTCATATTGTTATCGCGCTACTTTACGAGTATTCAGCATTACAGAAATTACAGGAGAAGGGGATAATGAAGGCTCCATCTATCCCCTCCAAATAAAAATGCCCCACAGTTAAATAAAGTCGGCCCCGTATCAACCTTGTGGCGTCTGTCCACACTCATGATATTCCCTGTATTGTTGTCCATTGAGGGTCGCGACATAAATTTCTGTACTCTGTAATTGTATTAACCCCTTCACTCCAATGATGTTTTTATTACTGTTGCTGCCTCCAGACCATAGCCTATCATAGTTAAGGTATAATGTAACCAGTATCTAAACGTTGTAGCTTCAAAACTTTCTCCAAGCAAGATAAATTTCCTAGAGATACAAAAATTAAATAAATATGAGGTACTCCGGTGTTGTGACCTTCCTGTTTCTTGAGTTCTTCATAGCACCATGGTCCAGGAGCGTCAAGATGTACATATGTCCTCGATGCGTTGTAACTTTAACTCTTTCTTTAGTCACTGAATCACTTCCCCACACCGCTTTTGTCTTTGTTGCAGGCAGCCATGAGGCGCTGATGACACACTGTTGTTACTCGTCGCTGAGGTGTACAGATGACCTCACTGTTGTTTTGTTGTTTCAGGGAGCTACTCTCTGTTGATGACCCTTTCGCTGAGTGGGAAGATGGCCATTACTGCCGGGTATCAGCTCACTTGGCTCTACACCACTGAGCTCTTCCCGACAGAACACCGCTCCATAGCACTTGGCCAGGGTCTTCTGGTAGCCACTCTCTCCGCCGCATGTGCACCCTACATCAATGACCTCCTGGTGGGTTCATGTACCACTTCCACCTCACAGGATACACCATACCCTTATCGTTTAATTATTCGCCAGTATCTATGAGATATTTCGCACTGACGCCGTATTTGTATTATATTCTTTGTATCTTCACCCATTGTTTTTCAGCTTCGGAGAGACTTCGTGGTTTAAGGGGTTAGATTACCTTCCATTAACCCATTCAGTAAGTGTGATCTTTGCCAAGCTGAATAAAATCATCAGGCGATAGCAAGAGTAAAATAACTCTGAGATTCCCTGGCTGATGACGTTAAAGAGGTAAAAGTATAGTGTTACCTTTATGATCCAAGAAACATGTGGTGCTGTCCATCTGATAATCCTGTGTTCGCTCCCTGTGTGTGTAATCCTGTGTGTTATCCTGTTTTCAGACGGATACAGTTCAATATCGTAACCTTTGTCTTCCAGGGTGAAGTTCTGGTGTGGGCCCCTGCTGCCATTTATGGGTGCGCTGCCATCGTGAGCACCATAGTGTCCCTCATACTGCCGGAGACCAAGGACAGCGCCCTGCCTGAGATGAGCAGCTTGGTGAACAAGGACAAGGAAAGCGAACGGTTAAAGACGAGGGTCAGAGCGTATTCCAGTGCGGAGACGGAAAACGCGCAGCCCAAAGGGAAGATGACGAAAGCGAAATCCAGCGGCGTCCGTAACCTGTCTTATGTCCTCGATGAAGGATATGTGGAAGGATCTTAGCGCCCCTTTCAGCTCGAGGACGTTGTTTTTTATTATATTTTTATTATATATGTTACCCCTGGACGATTTTATTCAAGCTAGAAGTCTTTTTGGACTGCAAGGCTACATAATTCCCATCAAGAATAGAGGATTTTCCCACCTGTCTATCTATAGCCAGGTGCCTTGATCCTGTAAGGGGTGGTCACAGACAAATCGCCTCCAGGTCCCACTGTCCTTTGCCGTATGACTGTCCTCCCTCCAGCTCACACACCTCACTCACATATACGTCTCCACTCCATCCCTCCATCTCATTCTCGGTCTCGTCCTCCCCCTCTCCCCCCTCCACTTCATTCACGTACACTCATCTACTTAGTCTTGTCATTCTAATGTACCCTGCTGTACCCTTTCATGCACTTCATCCTTTACACTTCATCTTTACTCATCACACTTCTTACGTAGCCTACTTAAATGCACTCATTCTCCATTCCTTGACCATTCAGCCTCATTGTAGTGTTTTAATGTGTTTTCATCTTTCTCCAAGACCCTAGCTACATATATTTTTAGATTTCGTGTGTGTTTTTTTTTTTACTTCTATTCCCAAATTCATTTATCCAAAGTTGAACAAAATAGTCTCGTTGGATTTACATTTATAAACGGATTACAATGAAACTTAAAGGTTATTTGTATTGTCTGAATATAAGTTTACAGTATATATATATATATATATATACATATTTTTTTAATGCAAGGAAGAAGGAACCAAAGGCCAGGATCACGCAAACCGTTCCTTCTAAGAAAAAAGCAAGAACATCCCTCTGAAGCTTTTTGTTATACCTACGGTAACCCTTAGTAAGAATGTATATAGGTTTTATAAAATGGCTAATGTGCTAAATGCAAATGATCTTTTGAATATGGATTTTTATGGCAGATGATTTTTTTTTTTTTTTTCACAATTAGGTACCTATGAATTTTCTGGAAACACTAAAAACACCTCAGAATGTACGTAATACAAATTGTATGTACACTTGGTTTTGTATATAAAAAAAGTTACGAAAACATTTATTTTGTGTGTTGTGACTCAAATCCTCTTACAGAATGTACCGTAGCTAAGAAGAAAAATAGTAGTGTTCTCTCTCTCTCTCTCTCTCTCTCTCTCTCCCTGTTTAGAATATTCCAGTTTACGCTTTAATCTTGGCAGTAGAAAACGTAGTG
Source organism: Coenobita brevimanus (assembly GCF_032717465.1). Classification (NCBI taxonomy): domain Eukaryota; kingdom Metazoa; phylum Arthropoda; class Malacostraca; order Decapoda; family Coenobitidae; genus Coenobita; species Coenobita brevimanus. The sequence continues at coordinate 53,643,603 of NC_137018.1, read as the reverse complement.
AGCAGAAAATACGGAAACTTATAGAAGGTAAATGCTCTAGAATATTTTTGTGCCAATATACAGTAATTTTCACCTGTATTTATAAATGTGCTGAGATGAATGACTAAGAAACGTACTATGAACAGAAGGATTTTTCATTAATGAGTTCTGAACTGTGTTGCGTATACATCTCAGGGATTCACAGTTCCAACAAGCGGTTCAACTTTGCTTCGAAGCAGTTTTGAGTGAACCACAAGGCGTTGGTTTGGCGGAGACTCAAACATATCATTACTTATTTTACCCTTACCTTCTGCCATGTACTGACGTCTTTTTTATTTCTCTGTTAATATAAGGCGGTCGTATTTAATTAGAAAAAACCCTCGGAATAAGGTGAACATTACAAACGACTGGGCAGCCAATCAAATATTTATTGTTGACAGTATTAGACGTAGCACATTCTGAATTAATAGGACACTGTATTGGGTTGTGTATTTCTATTTAAACATCTGTCGGTTGTACCTAATTAGGAAAACACCTGACAATAAGATAGCTAACCACAAAGACGACTGGAGGGCCAACTAATATTAATACTTAGACACCAACGTAACACATAACGGGATACTAAACTGCTTTCGTGCTATGGTGTGTTGTCATTCACTCACCACTACTACATATCATGCCTAATTGGCCGGAGATGTGCTGTTCGCTTTTATTTATGTATTTATTTTTGTCTTCCACATAAAAAATACAGTTAACTATTATCAAAAAGTTCCCTTACCTGCGTAGACGACAGGAGATTCAACGACAACGAGAAAAGTCATGTTCTTGGACAAAAATGGTTTCTTCCTCGCACAGCCCTGAGTTAAAAATTGGTCGACAGTTTTCTGCAGACTGTGGCAGTGGATGGTGGTATTTGAACTGTTTTTATGGGATGGTAATATGAAGCACACACACACACACACACACACACACACACACACACACACACACACACACACACACACACACACACACACACGAGCATGAGAACGAAGGATACTTTGTCGTTCAGGGAGGAATGGGTGATAGAGAAGGCATAATGTTGGTACAGAATTCTCAGCATATTCTTCCACATGACCAGCTGTTCACCCAGATGTAAAAATTCTACACGAGTGAAAGAAGAGCGTTATATATGGGCTATCCTGTGCAGTATGGAGCTACTTTTCTTTCCTTAGCCTAGAGAGACAGCTCCTTTTCTTAGCCTCGTGAGACAGCAATTGGTCTTTTCCTCATCTCGACAAACTGAAGTCATTATAAGACAGGACGGTATTCTCCTCATTTAACACCACTCACTTAGCGATTTAGTTTGCTTGTTACACCTTGCCGTCCAATTCTGTGTTCCATATACCATTCTAAACTCGTCATACTCTGCGTAAATGACATACAATACTGTTTTAGCCAGTCCTATCCAAAGAATAATTCGGCAAGGAAGAGATGTTAGGGAGCTTCCTTAACAGGCGAAAATATGAGCCATAGTAAGTCTCTTCACTATGATGACGTATTAATTTAGCTTCTTCTTGCCTCCTTCAGACGGTTTTCCTCAACTTCTTAAAGCAGTAGAGGCCTAGAGAGGTTAATGAAGGCTTTATCCAACCCCTCCAGTTCGCAAACCCGCCCCATATGCTGAATAAAATCGTCTGGCAACATCAAGAATACAAACTGGGGACTTCGTGACACCTCTTCTATTGCGATTTATTTTGCACTTTTTAATAGCCTTTTATCATGATGCAAAATAGGTTGATATGAAGAGATGATGGACTTTTTATTTAATATTCTCTCTCTCTCTCTCTCTCTCTCTCTCTCTCTCTCTCTTTCTCTCTCCCAGCACGTTGTTTTCTTCCCCGTCTTCCCCCTCGCCTGTCAGGAAGCTGTCAACACTGCCTTTTCATCTCTCTGTCCTTGTTATCTGTTACGAAGCACGTGCCTTAGACAGATGCATCTCTCTCTTCCTTCTGTTCCTTCTTCCGTTCCTCCTCCTCTCTTCTTCCTCTTCCTCCTCCTCTCTTCTTCCTCTTCCTCCTCCCTCATATCATCATCATCATCATCTCTCACTTGTTTTCTGTTATTGAGCACGTGCTTTAGACAGATGCTTCTCCTTCCTCCTCTCTCCTCATCCTCCTCTCTCCCCTTCCTCTTTCTCCTCTCTCTTCTTCCTCCTCTTCTTCCTCTCTCTTTCTCTTCTTCCTCTCTCTTCCTCTTCCTCCTTCCTCATCCTCCATCCCATCATGTTCTTTACCATCTTCTTTATCATCATCATCATCATCATCATCATCATCATCATCATCATTATTATTATTATTATTATTATTATTAGCATTATTGTTATTATTATTATTATTATTATTATTAACCTCTATTATTTTCCTAAGAGGATTTAGTTCCCCTTGCGACATACATCTTAGGATCAGCCTATTAACACCCTCAAGATTTCATTCATGCTCCTGGAAGACGATTTTTCTCACCTGGGGGGACTCTCACACATAAACGTTTTCCATTAAGTTCCTCAATAAAACATCCATCCCTTCACTTCATTCCTGTAATCCCCGACCACTTTAACCCCTTCAGACTGGGTGCGCACTTCTACACCTTAGTCTTGCTTCCTCCTGGCGATTTAACTCAGCTTCCGGGATCTCTCCTTCAGGTGGAATAATTAAGGAGGCTAATATTTCTTCCTACACCTTGATACACCTGCTGAGAGAAAAACCGTCTGTGAGTGGCAGGTATGGCGTGCAAAAATGCGTCATCGGTTTAAAGGGGTTGATTCGGTTTCTCAAAGACACCCCGAACTGAAGGGGATGGAGGGACAGGCTTTGGGGGATTGCGTCACACCTTTTGCATAGCGATTTATTCTTGCTAAATACGCCTTCTTATCCTCTTATTTATTACTGACGCATGAAATGTCCTTAGTCTGTATCTATATTGGCTTCTGTCCACGTTAAATATAAGTACACTATAAAACAACAAATAATAGGAATACCGCTCTCTCTCTCTCTCTCTCTCTCTCTCTCTCTCTCTCTCTCTCTCTCTCTCACACACACACACTAGCGGCGGTAAATTACTAAACTTTTACTTCTTGGTATGCAGAGGTTTGCCATGTGGAGGACGCCTGGCTACCTCTAAATCCGGACAGATTAAAGGTGAAGGTGTTGATTGAAGACCAGGTAAAGGTACTCCGCTCTCTCTCACTCTTGTTTATCCCATTATCATTATCATTATTCTTATCATTATTATTTTTATGGGTTTGTTGGTAGGAAGGGAAGGAGTCTAGGAAGTTGGTGTTGACTGAAGCTCACTCATAGTTTCTTCTTTCATTCTATCACTCTTGTTTATCGTGTTATTATTATTAGCATTTTCTATCATGGGGTCACGAGGTAGTAAAGAGGGTTTGGTCTTCTTGCTTTACTATCCTTATTTCAGCTCATACAACTAGATATCATAGTAACAGTCCTCTCTAACAGCCACGAAAGGACCATAACTTCTGTTGCTGTTGGCTGTCCTTTGTACTAAACAGAAGGTGAAACAATGGAGTGGTTTTAGAATATATCCCTACTGCTACTACTACTACTACTACTACTACTACTACTACCAAAGAAATATGGACGTGTGTATGAATGACCTTTGGCTGCATCCCCACTCGGTTAGGAAGCTTACTAACACCCCTTCCTTACCGATTTATTTCTGATTCTGCTCTGTTCCTGTATTTTTGTGTGTTATTCATGCCATCTATGTCGATATTGAAAAAGCATAAGAAGCAAACCTGGGGATAATAATGGGTGATTTGCAAAATAAATCGCTAAGGAAGAGGTGTTAGGGAGCTTCCTTAACTACCGAGGAGACGAGCCTTTATGTCCTTAAAGTCCATACTCTCGTCGGTCAAAAAAGCTCCCTAGCACCTCTTCCTTAGCGATTTATTTCTGGATACGGCTGGCTAATATTAATTTATATATAATTTATGCCGTGTAAGATGGTATTTGAATTGCTTAAATGACACAGAAGGGGACAGTAAGGCTGAATAAACAAAATAAATGGCTTAGGAATAGGTGTTAGGGAGAATTCGAACCTTACTGTCGCCTTGGGTTTGAATTAAGAATTTTCCTTTTCTTATGCCAGCTGCCGTCCAAAGCTAAGGAATTCAAGCTATCTCAGGGAACATTTTTTTAGCTGTGGGGAAGCGATATGTATAGTTCATCTCTGTCTCTCTCTCTCTCTCTCTCTCTCTCTCTCTCTCTCTCTCTCTCTCTCTCTCTCTCTCTCTTTCATCACGTTTCCTGTAGCTTGATTTCCTTTTAACGTCAAGGTTATATCTCTTCCTTTTCTCGTCGCACTCTGCCTGTCTGTCTGTCTGTCTGTCTCTCGCTCTCTCTCTCCTCTCTCCCCTCATCAGCATACCGGATCCCCTCCCACAACACCCGTCCACCCATACCCACCCTGTCACACCACTCCATCACGTGCCTTCCCTCGCTCACACCGCAAACACGTGGCCCGTATAGGAAGCTTCAATTAATACCAGAACACGATTTTTTAAGTATTTTTCTCCCAACCAAATTATTTACAATGCTTAGGAGGGCCTCTTCGAATTCCTCCATTAAATTATTCTGAATTAGGGCAACGTGTATGAAAGGCAAGAGAAGGAGTGAACATTGTCTCCCTCGATCAAGTCTGAGATGAAATTTTTGCGTAAGTTTTTAGCAGATCTATTAAGTGACTGACAAGAAGGACGTTGGACGAGACAGGAAGATAAAGAAATAATATTGGATAGTAGTAATAGTGGTGATAATCCCAGACAAATAAGAGCTTGGGAATATAAGATGAGAGGGTAACTGCAGTAGAACGGTTTAGGAGTGTTATTAACCTAGTAGAATAAGACAAGGGTAACAGAATGAAGGGTCTTATACGAAGCCCTCCACCGATACCGGCAGGAAAAAAGTGAGAAAGCACATCACACAGCATATCAATAAGCAGTTGATGGACGGTATAGAATTAACACCACTCTTGGCCACATATACAGCAGGATAATCAGAAACTATACTCTCTGTCTAACTTTTTGTGCCAGCAGCCTCGATCCAAAGTATGTGAAGTGTTTGGCGTAAGGGCACAAGCTGCACACAGCCATTGGAGGGTCAGAGTCCAGGCAAAGTGACCCTATCCAGACTTTTATTTTTGTAATCTGAAGAAAGCATATTAACAGGAGTCTGACCAAATTAATATGATATACAGTATTAGGCAGGACAATCGATTAATTAGACAGATAATATTTTAAGGCTTTAACTAACCTTCCAGCATAAACAATACCACCTGTTAGAAAAGCAGACCTGAAATTAGAAAGCAAGGTAATACCACACGATCACTTCCGGAAAATAATTCGAAAAAATATGCTTTCCCTTTAAGCTCAAATTAAGTATGAATTATAAAGAAATAACATTATCCTGGTGTATAGGGAGGAGATGTATGAATTATGATTATGAAGAAATATTGTCCTGGGATATATCAGAGAAATGCTAGATGTTAAAAGCTAGTCAAGGAAATACAACCAGATTCTCGGAAAGGACAAAGAGGAAGAGTTAAGAAAGAGGAAGTAACATTGCTTGACTGGCTTGGGGAGAAATTCTGAAGTTAGGGATGACTTAGGTGAAAATATTATTGTATGCTCCAAGCTGAGAAAAAAAGATGGGATGGTAACACACACAAAAGGGATCATAAACAGCATGTAATGAGGAAGTAAACACCAGCTAGGCACAAATACAAGAAACCTTTGGAGAGGGCGGACTCTTATATCCATCGCCCAGGCTGTGCTTTCATCTTTATCTCTCGTGTTACCCCGACAACCACTCCCTACAGCCACCTGAAACCCTTCTCTGTGCAACCTTACTCCGGCGTGGGGGAGGCTAAAGGAGAAGGAGGCAGCTCAGGAAACAACTCATTTTTTTCTTTTCTTTTTCCCTCTGATCAGTTGAACTCACAGCTTGACTTCTGGAAATCTAAAGCCTTGATCTCTTACCTCTGTTGACCTCAAACATTGACCTCTTTCGACCCTATTCTAACCTCTGTTGACCTAAAACTCTGACCTCTGTTGATCTCAAACTTTGATCTTTTTCGACCTCATTCTGGGCTCTCGACTTCAATCTCTGACCTCTGGAAACCTAAAATTTCGACCTCTAGTGACCTTAAACTGTGACCTCGACCTAAAACTCTAACCTCTGTTGACCTCACTTTGGCATCTCGACCATAGACCCTGACCTTTGACCTCTGTTAACCTCAGACTTGAGCTTCTGATTTCTGCTGACTACAAACTCTGACCTCCGTTGACCTCAGATTCATCCTCGACCTCTGTTGACCTTAAACTCTGACCTCTGTTAAAAAAGAGAGAGAAAGAAAATGAAAGAAAAAAGATCCTGGTGCATTTCCTACTTGGAGTCAATAATTTCACGGAATTATTATTATTATTTTTTTATCCACCGTAAAATTTATATTCTTCACTGCCAGACGTGTGAAAAAGCAATAATTATCTTACGGTATCCAAAGTCAGGTATGCCATTACGAACTCATTCACAGGTAATTCAGTTTTTTCCCAGTGTCTGCGTATTTTTGTATCATTATAAACAGAATCTTTAAACCTGAAAATAGATAATATTAATGTGATACCGAGTTTTTGGACTTTTTTGGAACCTGTCACTCGTTGCTATAATTTTTTTTTTATCTGATGGAACTAGGCCACTCCCGCGTTTATCTTGATTTTTTTTTTTTTTTGGAGGGAGGGCAAGGAAAAATAATACTGGTTCTTCCCATTTATTGTGTCTTTCCTGCAAATCAAAATAAAACTTACGAGATGGAGCTGACTGTGTGTTTTTGATGCGTTCTGTTTTTGTCACGATACCGAAATGCCAACCATGATTATTTAAAAAGGGGTGGAATACTCTATGAATTTTTTACCGTCTCTTGCCTCTTCGCTTGTGTCCCTCCGCCGTATAAAGCCCGGCCACACAGTACAGCACTACTTTCACACAGGTAAGAAGAGATTTAAAACGGAAGAATTTACACGTCGCCTTCATTAACCTTTTCAGTGTATTAGTTCCTTCCGAAGTTGCATAAATGAGTTTGGAGGCAGCAGGGATAAGCCACAGGAAGAAGTCATGATACTGAAGGAGCTACTGGAGGTTATTAAGAGACTCCAAAGCTAATTAATAGTCTGACAATTAGCCTAAATGAAACAATAAAACCTTCTCATTACCCGGAAGAGTACCTTTATATTTCACCTGATTTCCATTTTCTTTCTTTCTTTCTTTCTCTCTCTCTTTCTCTCTCTCTCTCTCTCTCTTGGCCTGGGGTTCTGTCTTTCCATTAATTTTATACTCCTTTTTCTGAACCCACCTGTTATGTAGCGATGTACAGGTGTTCTTTATTTTTATTTGTTTTATCAGTGCTTATTTTTTCATATTTTTTTTCTCTTGCTTATTTGAGTGCTACTGAAAGCCTCCGGAAAAAATGAAACTTATTAAAAACAGAAAATCATATTATTATTATTATTATTATTATTATTAGTAGTAGTAGTAGTAGTAGTAGTAGTAGTAGTATCTGATTATTTAACTGCTTAGAAATGGTAATAATTATAATGGTGGCGCCAATACTGACGAGAGAGAGAGAGAGAGAGAGAGAGAGAGAGAGAGAGAGAGAGAGAAACTTACATAAACTGCTGTATAATATGTAACACAAGCTCAAAATCGCCCACCTGATCACCGTACCTCGTTACATAAGTTATTACAGAAAGGAAACACTACAGTAATTAGGAGAACAGTGTATGTAACAGCAGCATCCATCACTACCTAATTTACGTAAGCGAGGCTGGTGTTGGTACGGAGAGTGACATGGGTTGTATAAGCGGAGTTTTTTCTTTTTTTATCAATTAATTTGCTCTTTTACCGTGTGGGCAAGGTGTGTGGAGGCGTGATCCGCACCTGGAGGCTACGCTTTGACACCCGCAAGGTGAGGTGAGGTCACGCGAGGGGAAGGACAAGTGAGGTCGTTGGCAAGGTTACCGAAATCATTTACCAACACGTGTCTTTTGGCAGTCTGACAGGTAGCATAAGAAGCTTCCTAGCACCATTTCCTTAGCGATTTATTTTGCATTAAACACCTTAACATGCTACCAAAGTGTGTCTTGTAGCAGTATGACAGGTAGCATCAGAGGACGTACTGTCTCTTCGTTAGCGATTTATTTTACGTATTACACTATGCATAATTTTAATGCTGAAGTAGGAAGATGTTGTAATGCAGTGAGCAGATGACGACGACGAAGATGAAGAAGAAGACGAAGACGAGGACGAAGAAGAAGACGATGAAGACGAAGGGGAAGAAAAACTGCGTCCTCTAGGCAAAGAAATAATGCGTCTCGTAACAAACAGCTTATCCTTTATTTAAAAAAAAATAAATAAATAAAGGTCCAGGAAGTCGCTCGCCCATTATTGCCGTGTTCTTACTGATAATGTGATGAGGGAATAGGATGACCTGGGATATGACCTGGGATATGACCTGAGATATGACCTGGGATATGACCTGGTGTATGACCTGAGATATGACCTGAGATATGACCTGGGATGACCTGGAAAGCCCCTGAGGTTAGCAGGCAGATTACATAGGTTTTGTAATGAAGTCACGTGAGGAGAGGTCGCGTGAAGCTGAATTTCTGTATTTATTTCTGAGCTTATGTTGTGTATTTATGTTGTATTCTGTGGTATTCTAAGTTTATGTTGTGTATTTATGTGGAATTCTGAGCATGTGGTGAGCACTTTTTTAATATCCTTAGCTATAGGTGAAAAATATGAATGTTTGTGTATAATTCCATGTCCATCTTAAAAATTTTCCCAAGCTTATGTTTCGCGTAAGCTTGTTTATAATTCTATCATGGTTTTATAACTTTCCAAAGAGCAAGTTCCGTTATTTCTTTTCATAATCTCTCCCAGCTTTATAACTTTCCTAAGCTTAACTTCCTTACTTTCTTTTTATAATTCTTTTCATAATTCTGTCTGTTTCTAATTCAATCTACTTTTCTATATTAATGTATAGAGTCAGGCGTTAGATGAACTGAAGTACTAGAAAGGAGTTCGACATGGCCAGCATCAGTTCTCAGGCTCCTATGACTCACTCTCAGCTAAATAAAATCGTCTGGTGTCGTCAGGAAGAGAAATAATTAAAGACGCAACCGTGAGAGGCGATAAACCAGCTCTGCCGATTTCAGGATTCTGCCTGCTTTGCGTCAGATATCTTGCATTCTCTTTCTTTTGCCAAAACTCCGACATGTTACACTCCTAAATAAATCTTGCCCCAAGTTGACCCTGACTCTGCCTAAATCTGTGTGTGCGTGTGTGTGTGTGTGTGTGTGTGTGTGTGTGTGTGTGTGTGTCCTAAGCCTAAGACGGACTGCACCTGTTTCTTGTTTAGCCTTTTCCTCTCGAGTACAAATGTCTTTTCTTCTTGCTAATTCTAGACAATAATTCTCCAGTTAGGAAGAATCTCTAGTGGTGATGAAAGTTAAATTAATCTAGATCTAACCCTCCCAGTTCGAAAAAGTCTTCCTTAATCTTGATAAAATCGTCTGGAGATAGAAAGTGTAGGGTAGAAATTATAGTTAGATGATCCACTGCGGCAGGTGGAAATGTTGGGAGGGAGAGAGACACAGGTTTGATCTTGAATTCGTTATTTTCTTTAACGCTGGGGCTCCACAGAACCTGAAGTTGGGGTTCTATGTCGCCCAAAACGTTAGAGAGAGAGAGAGAGAGAGAGAGAGAGAGAGAGAGAGAGAGAGAGAGAGAGGAGTTCCAGCTCAAACCTGCGTCTCTTTCTTCCACCCAACAAGAAGTTATATTCGTGAGAGTTGAAATATACCCGTGTTTATTTGTATTACCACAACTTTTCGTAAGACTTTCCCTTCTTATAAGACTCGAGTTTGCTGCATCTGACACAATATGATTTGCTGAAGCTTAGTGTTCTTTTGTTATTGCTCTGTTCTCCGCAAATCTGTTCTGCAGTGGGAGTGTTTTGTGATATGATTAATGTTATCCGCAACCCACTCAGTGCTTACGTCATCCCTTAATATTTGCGAGTGGGGGGAATAGTATCATAGAAAACGGTACTCAATTAATTAAATTAATATCAAATACTTGCTCATAGCCTCTCATTTACATCTCATTACGACGGTTCATTTATAATACGCACTGTTTGTCACGCCAGGGCAGCGACAATCATGGAAGTATATTTTTCTCAACCTAGAGGCCTGAAGTCAGTGTGGGAGACAACTAAAAAATTTGTTTTCTTATATTTCCAATATATCCTGACTTTTACAACGCTTGTTATATTTTCCTCACGCTTCTAAAATTTATTCTTGCTCAGCTACTCATCCACTGATCCAGATTTACGCGCGTAAGATACAATTTAAGCCATAAAGAATTGATGGACGCTGACCCACCAATATGGCAAGTTGAGTGCTAAGTGTTAAGATGGCCTCTGCTCGAACGGGAAGGTGTTCATGGTACTGTGTTTATTTTTGTGTGTGTGTTGCGAGTTTTAGAAGCTTTAGAGCAACTGAGTGTCACCTAAGGACTCTTCCATATCCCCTGCTCAGCATGTGTAAGTGGCAGTCCCCGGAATCCATTATTTCTTCGTAAATGACTAGAAATCAGCGTTCATTCAAGTTTTCGTGGGCCTAACCAGTCTCTTTAAAGCCATTCGTTCGCCTTTTAACTCCGTACCTGAATCTCTTTAATCCCCATTCATAGCTGTTTAACGCCACTTACTCCCGGTTTGTTTTATTTTTATTTACTACGCCTGTGTATTTGCTAAAAGTCTCTGTAATTGAGCAAATGGTTGCGTTTTGAGTTTCATCGATGCTTTGCCACGGTAGCCACACAATATCCAAGGTAGGTTTGTTTTCATCTGACAGAACTTGGCCACTCTTATGGCTTGCATATTAATTCGTGACTGCATGAAATTCGATAAGTCTTGGCATGAAATGGTGAGCCTCCTTGGTTACTAATCAACACAGCTTCCCCATCTGAATACGCTGAGCCATCAGGTAAACTAAACGAGGTTAATTAAGGATCTTCGGCAGGTGTAAACAGACCGACTGTAATCATTTCAATTTACTTTCACTTACCCCAGTTCAAGCCGAAAATAATTTACTAGTTTATGTAGTAATTTCGTAACATTGCCATGTTTATGCCTTATTGTTTTTATTTATTTCATTATTACTAAGCCTCTGATTGTTTTAAGTCGTCTGTTTATGATTAATGCTCGTGTTATCAGATCTCTTATCGTTTATAGTAGTACTGGTAAGAATGTTCTAATTTACTCAAGCACTGTCGTGTTTAGAAGCCCATAGTCCAGTGTGCCAGGATTACTATTACTATCTATACTACACGCTTTTGACCTTAACTTCACACACACACACACACACACACACACACACACACACACAGACACAAAGACTAGCGGACCTCATGACACGGCGATGAATAGGTAAACAGCGTGGCGTGCAAAGTGGTCGAATGAGCTCTGTTAAAGGGAATGTTTTGAGATGGCAGGGGGTGGCTGTGTGGGTCTTTATTCTCCTCGCTTCCAGACGATTTTACTCAGCTTAATGGAGACGGTTTTTGCAGAGAGGGGGGTTTATGGAGGCTTTATTAAATCCCTCAGGTCATGAAGTCCCTCCTAAGCTGAATGAAATCTTGTGGAAATGGAACGGACGAAAGATTATGCAACACGGAGCTAAAAAGTTAAATGGCCAGTGTTCCGTGCAAGGTGATTTAAATGGCGTTGTTAAAGGGCATGTGCTGAGTTAAAGGGACTGTGCTGAGGTAATGGGGTAGACAGAGCGGACTAAAATAATGGGTAATAGGGAGATAGTAACTGAGTGAAGATTAACTCCCTAACTACTACTATTTTTTCTATTTATTTCTTACTGCCTACAGACTATTTTAATTTCGTGGCCAGCTGGTTAGATAGGCTGTCAGCTGTTCAAAACACGGGAGTTCGACCCAGGGCTTGAGTAGGGAACAGCTTGACTATACTCCTTTTACGCTAGCTTGGCCTAAAATTCCCATCTCTGTATTTAATGCCGAGATGTAGGAACAAACTGAAACAAGATCATGATGCTAGTCATAAAGAAGTGCTGTGGAAAGAATGTAATAGAGCCATGTTGCTGTTTCTTTCTGCCAGGGAGCTACGTGAAATAAGCAGAAAGGGAACGAAAATCTGGGCCAAGTTAGAGTAAAAAGAGTATAGCTTAATTTCGTTTGAACAGAAATGACTGATTTTTTTACAAAACCCACCGACGTGCCATAAATACACCCCAGCTAAAACCGTCACCCTAGTTCTAAATGAGGCAGCCTGTGCGTGTATTCGGTATGGACGGTGGGAACTGGCGCCGAAGGGGAGACACGTGAAGGTGCATCGAGCGTGGGAGGACCAGTGAACCTCAGGGAAGGGAGCGTCAAGTTAATATCCAGAGTCAGGCGAAAATAATAATAGCGGAAATTAAATATTACCCAATGACATCGATAAATCAATGGAGTGAACAGGTTAACTTATTCAGACAGAGGACGTCTTGTGAGTGTAATTACCTCCAGACGATTTTATTCAGCTTAGGAGAGGCCCTTCAAGCTGGAGGGGTTAGAAAAGGCCATTATTAATCCCTTCATCTTCCCTAACCTGGAGAAAAAGATGAAGGAAAGTGTCGGAAGTATGAAAAGGAAAATGCATATGGTTTCTCGATAAGAGGGTCTTAACAATAACTTCTGGAAATACGAAGCGATAGCCAGACAGAAGGATAAAGAAATTGGTGATGATGATGGTGATGGTGATGATGATGGTGATGGTGATGATGGTGGTTGTGATGACTAAGATGATGGTGATGGTGGTGATGATGATGATGATGATTGTGATGATGATGATGGTGATGGTGGTGATGATGGTGATGATGGTGTTTGTGATGATGATAATGATGATGATGGTGGTGGTGATGGTGATGATGATGTTGTGGTGACGATGGTGGTGGTGGCGACGATGCTGATGATGATGATAAGTGGTTTGGAATTATGTAAGAGACTTATTAAGGTCTCGCTTAGTATTTGACTTCCTTCGGGGCGTATTAGGTAAGTAGGTACGTAGGTAGGTAGGTAGGTAGAGAGAAAGAGAGAGAGAGAGAGAGAGAGAGGATGAGAGAAAAAAAAAAATAAGTGAAGGAAAAGTACTGTAGACATGACGAAAAAGGAGAATGAGACAGCTAAGATGTGTGACAGACGAGAGAGAGAGAGAGAGAGAGAGAGAGAGAGAGAGAGAATTAAAAAGGCAAAGAGAGAGAGAGAGAATAAAAGGGAGAGAGGAAAAGGGGAAGAGAACACTGCGTCTCCTAGCAACCACCTCCCACACAGACGCAATCCTTCTCTCTCTCTCTCTCTCTCTCTCTCTCTCTCTCTCTCTCTCTCTCTCTCTCTCTCTCTCTCTCTCTCTCTTCTGTATGTCCTATCTCTTTCGCTCTCTGTCTCACTGTCTCTCTCTTTTTGTCGTGTCTACTTTTCTGCCACTTATTTTTTCTCTTACCATCTAGCTTTCTTTCAGTCCCCTCCCCCTTCTCTCTCTCTCTCTCTCTCTCTCTGGAATAGGTAAGGATAAGAATAGGGTAGATTTGTAATGGGAGACTGATGGGGAAACTTGAGACCTCCTTTCTCTCTCTCTTTAATTTTCTCAGCCGTGATTAGGTAGCTCCTTGTCATTCATTTTCTTTTTCATTCCTCTAGCTTTGTACATTCCTTTTTATTATGATTATGATGCTGATGATGATTATTATTACTATCGTTCTTGTTATTATTATTATTATTATTATTATTATCATCATCATTATTATAATTACTAGCAATAGCAGTCGTAGTAGTAGCAGCAGTAATAGTAGTAGTAGTAGTAGTAGTAGTGGTGGTAGTAGTACTGTAGTAGTAGTAGTAGTAGTAGTGGTGGTAGTAGTACTGTAGTAGTAGTAGTAGTAGTCGTCGTGATTGTTGTTTTAGCTTCTGTTTATTACTTTTCTGCTACTTTGATGACCCATTGTTTAGCTTTTTTCATTTTTTAAGTATCTGCTTCGCTTTTTAGAACCCGTGTCTACTTTGATGACGCATTTTTTAGGTTTCTGATAAAAGAGAAGAGATAAGTATAAGAAAGAACAAAATAAGAACAAGAACACATGAAAAGTGAGAAAAATATGAGGAAAAGAAAGAAAAACGACAAGAAAATGAGAGAAAAAAGACAAGAAAAAGAAAGAAACGATAAAAGAAGGAAAAAGATCCGGAAAAAAGAAAGAAAAACGATACCGTAAGAAAGAAAAAAAAGATTGGAAAAAAAGAGAAAATATAAGAAAAAACAAAGTAAAAGGATAAGAAAAGAGAAAAACGGTAAGAAAGAAAAAATAAAAGCAAAGGAAAAAACTAAGAAAAATAAAAAAGAAAACAAAAGAAAACAAAACAAAAGAAAAAGGAAAAGAAAAAACGATAACAAAAAGAAAAAAAGATGAAAGAGAAAAAGATAAGAAAGAGCAAAAGGTAAAAAAAGAAAAAATATAAGAAAAAAGAAAAAGGAAAAGAAAAACAAAGAAAAGAAAAAAGACAAAAGATAAAAAAAGAAAGAAGAAATAAAAAAGGAGGATAAGAAAAGAGAAAAAAGGTAAGAAAGAAAAAATAAAAGCAAAGGAAAAAACTAAGAAAAAAAAAAAGAAAGAAAAGAAAACAAAACAAAAGAAAAAACGATAACAAAAAGAAAAAAGAAAAAAAAAGATAAGAAAGAGCAAAAGGTAAAAAAAGAAAAAATATAAGAAAAAAGAAAAAAAAGAAAAACAAAAAAATACAAAAAAGACAAAAAAAAGAAAGAAGAAATAAAAAAAGAGGGAATAGATAACAAAAAGATGGAAATAAGAAAAAGAAAGAAAAGATAAGAACAGTATGAGAAATGATAAGAAAAATCAAGAAAAGATCTAATCAAAAATTCTAAGAAAAAGAAGATAAGGAATGATGAAGAAAGCAGTAAAACAATTCCTTAATATCGTAGCCCATCAATGCAAGAGAGAGAGAGAGAGAGAGAGAGAGAGAGAGAGAGAACAGAAACCAGAATAAATTTGTCAGAAAGTCAAAATCATACCCACAAATTCTCTATCGATTATTTTCAACTCCCTAACAACGAAAGGCTCCATTGGTTATGTTAAATTAAGCTAAATCTTCGAAGTAGAGGAAGAAATTAGCCAGGGGAAAAAAAAACTCTGTCTCTGACCTTTGCCCTAACCCCGCCAGCTCTCTCATAAAGACCCAGTCAAGTTATGGTCTTTCTTTCCCACATATACTCGTGTTTTCCTGAGCATTTAGATTTTACTTTTATATCTCCTATGTTAAGTGACTGCGATATAGTTAGTCAGTTAGTTTGGTTAGATAGTCAGTCAGTCAGTCAGTCAGTTAGTCAGTAAACAGGTCAGTCAGTCACCTCCTCCTGTAATTGACCTGTATTCTATAAGCTAGAGAGCAAGCCTTAACAACCAGCCAAAGGAAAAACAGGTGACAGCCAGCCAGGTGCTAATTGAAGACTGCGGGGTGCCAATAAACTAGGTACGAACAGGAGGTGTGCGAATTAGTGGCCAGGTGTGAACAGGAAGTAAAGTGAGAACACGGGAAAGGGAACTGCGAATAGGAGGACTCGAGGTGCGAATAGAGTTAGGAGCTTCGTGGAAAATCTGACAGTGGTTGTGTGTAGAAATAGGCCGGCTGATTCAGGTTCCAGTATAACGTCACAGCGGAGTCCAATTAGCTCAGTTAATCTCTTTAGAACGAGGAGGTAATTGACGCTTTATACTTCCTCCTCCTCCTCCTCCTCCTCCTCCTCCTCCTCCTCCTCCTACTACTACTACTACTACTACTACTACTACGTCTTCTACTACTATTACTACTGCTGCTGCTGCGGTGTACTAAAATTTTTTACTGCTGTTACTGTTATTTTTATTATTATTATTATTATTATTATTATTATTATTATTATTATTATTATTATATTACCATTATTTATTATTATTAATTATTATTATTATTATTATTATTATTTTTTTTTTTGAGAGAGAGAGAGAGAGAGAGAGAGAGAGAGAGAGAGAGGGGGGGGGGATTATTGAAGTGAAAGGTGAAGCCTCCCACACCTAACAAACAACTCATTATCTCTCACCTGACATATCATCCCTTTAATTGACCTTCATTAATTACGGCAATTAGGGAGCCGTAATTAGGCCAACAAACGATCG